>NW_026898794.1:0-62990 GCF_033153095.1 Gastrolobium bilobum | reverse complement strand
CACAGGACCGGTACTACAATTGGTTCATACATAAAAAAATTATTCAGGAGAGAACAATCAGTGAGAATCTGAATGAAGATTGTCCCGTGAGGAGAACCATAGAGAAGAGACAGTGGCAGCATTTGGTGCAATTCCCTACAGTCAGCTCTAGCATCATACTAAAAGAATTCTGTGCCAATGCTGATCCAGAAACAATTGACCGGACCAGGAAGAGTTGGGTGCGGGGGAAGGAAGTCTCCTTTACAACTTTTCAAATTGAGAGGTTCCTAAAAACCTCTTGGGATGCTACCAAGAGATGTCACTTCACCCAGACTTTTAACAAGCTACAGCCTACTGAAGGGCTGTATCTGGAGGAGATGCCTGACATTGCTGAGAGAGTCAGGATAGCAATTACCCAGCCACAGTCTGCTTGGAAGCCCAAGAGTGGTCAGCCTGATGTGCCCGAAAAATTAGATAGGCTGGACCTTAATGAAGAGGCTATTTTCTGGAATTCTTTCATTAACTCCAACATTATCGCTTCCACCAATCTGAGTGATGTTAATGTGGAGCGAGCAGTACTGTTGTATACTCTCTTGGGAGAGAAGAATCTCCACATTGGAGCTATTCTGTCTGATAGGATAGTTTCCATCATCACTCAGGGAAAGCCTGACCATCGCCTAGCACATTGTTCATTGATTGAACAACTATGTGTGCAGGCTGGAGTAGAGATACCAGAGGAGGAGCCCCGAGATGTAAAGCTGAAGAGGGAAATGACGCAGAGTCATTATTGGGCAATGAGGAATGAGTCCCGCAGGCAGGCCATCTGGAAGGCCTCTGACGGCGTATTACCACCACCACCACCAGCATCACCTGAGCCAGATGATGAGCCACCAGCGGCAACCATGGCCCCCACAGCTGATTCCCTCCTACTCCAAGCTATAGACCAGCGCCAGCAGAAGATGATGATTCAGAACTAGTACATGATGAGCATGATGGAGAAGCTATGCATCGACAGAGGGATTGACACGGCTAGCTTCAGGCTGCAGTTTCCACCACCACCACCTCCTGCGCAGGCTGAGCCACCTGTAGCTCTTACTGATGCTGCTGATCCTGTTGCTGATGATGCTGCTATAGCTGATCTTGATGTTGATGCTGTCATGGACGACGCATGATGTTATATTTTCCATATCATCACTATCACTCACTGCACCCTGACATTTACTTAGGCATTTCATTTTGATGTTTTCAGTACTTTGTTAGTTTATATGGTTGGATTATTTTTTCTTATGCAGTACATTTCATGATTATTCTGTGTTTACTATTTAACAAGTGTGTGTGCGTGTTCCATCTGGCAGAATTAGCCCTTCGACTAGTATAGTTTGTTGCTGAGGACAACAACGTTCTAAATCTGGGAATTGTCGCATGCTGTATGCGAGACTTGCTAAATACTGCGGAACTACAACACGGAAAGGACATCTACACAGAAATTTTTCTGAAAAAGGGGAGATATTTTAACCTTCAATTTTTTTATTATTTGCTGTTTTTAGTTAGATTAAATTTTTTTTTTTTAAAAAAAAAAAAGAGAATTTTTTTAGAGAATTCCTAAACAAGCAGTTCCAGAATGTTCTAAGCTTACTCAGTAAGTAATTAGATTGAGTTGGATGAAGCATTATATCTGTGAGCAATTAATTGTTTTAATCTGAGAATGATGTCTGCTCGTTTTTATAACTGTTTTGTTGAATTTTTTTTGATAATGCTTGATGTGAAACTTTGAATTGCGATTCTAGTTGAATTATAACTGTAAGGATTTGAGCCTAAACAGAAAATTTTCTTTTTGAGAGGCCTCATTGTAGTAGTTTCTAGAACTTGAACTGTTTCTCTGGCTTGCATGCATGACTGAAATGATAAGGGCTTTTTTTTTGATAACTTAGAGCCAAACAGCCTGCCCATAAGAATTTCCATTATTAAGCCCCCTTTGAGCCTTAAACCAGTTCATTCAAACCTGATGAAAATTGCTTAATCCTGTTCCTCTTGACACACCTTGAGAGATTGAATGCTGATTAAAGAAGAAAAGTCAAATTACTTCTCAAAAAGGAAAAGTTCAGTAGTTGAACAAGGAAAAGAAAAAAAAAATAATTACAGCTCAAAAGAGAACAGAAAGAAAACATCTGCAAACAAGGAAAGAAAAAGGTAGTGAAAAAAGGGAAAGAATCCCAAGTTTGTAAAATAAGGCAAAGCCTTGAAGAGAAGGAAGTATTGTTAAAATCAGTATTTCAATCTCTCCAATCAGCTTCTGACCAAAAGATTCTCACCCCCAAACCAGGCCAAGTTACAACCTATCAAAGACCTTTTGATCAGTCGATGCATGTCAAATGGATTCCTCATTCTTAGGAATTGAGAATAAGTTCAAGCCTATGGAATTCCTACTACACTGATGGATAAGTGTGAAACCCTTAAACACTGAGTGAGATGAGAGTACATTTAAACTGTTGAGGAATATTCAAGCTGGAGTCTAAATTCTAGATATAACTGAAAAGCATTGTTGAAAATTTTAAACAGAGAGTTATACATGCATAGCAATCTGAGTTCTTAAGTTGTTGTGTTTCATGTTTTCACTGAATTATTCTTTGCTGATAACTTGAATCTATTACATTGCTGAGGACAGCAAAGTTCAAATTTGGGAATTGTTTGATATGCGCTCAGCAAATAAGGAAATCTAACCAAAAAGAGAAAGAATGTGATTAAATCTTAAGCAAAAAGGGCAATAATCACTGTTGATCTGTCAAATTCTTAATCAGAGATTGCATACTGATTTTATGTTGATTTCGAAGGAAAATAGACAAATTGGAGCTAAAGAGGAAAAGATAAACTGAAGGCCCACGCTCACAGCGTGGGTATGACACTCATAGCGTGAAGAGATCCTTTTCACACAGAGACAACAACGCTACTAGCGTGAGACTCATGCTAGTAGCGCCAGAGGTTCGAAAACAGGCAGAAGCTACCATGCTACTAGCGTGGGATTGACGCTAGTAGCGCCGACCTTTTTCACAATCCACGCTTGCAGCGTGGCAGCCACGCTAGTTGCGTGGTGCTCCAGAATATAGAAGAAAAACTCCCACGCTCACAGCGTGGGAACCACGCTAGTGGCGTGGGAGGCGCGGACAAATCAACTTATATCTTCGTTTAAATCAGAGACAAGATTACAATGAGATGCGAAAAAGATTAGATCAAGATTCTCCACTAGGTCAAAGACTTTATAAATAGAGACTCAGACCTCAAGAGAAAAAGACACTTTTGCACAGGAGAAATTGCGAGCGACAGGAATCGGAGCAAGCTTTCGGTGACTGAAGATCAAGATTTCTTCTTCCATTCTTTCTGGTTATTTCTAGTTTTTATGAATTCTTTTGAATATTTTGTTTTGTCAGACATGAATATGTCTGGCTAGTCTTTTATATTGTGGTAAGGGTCACAACCCTTGATGTGAACCCCTTGTATTTTGGTTAAGTTTATGGTTAATTATTTAATTGAATTTATTTTACTCTATTCTTCATCCCATAATTCTTTTAGAATTCGCGACTATATTAGGATTGCGAGGGTTAAGGTTTACAATAGGAATATTAGGATTTTAATTTCTGACAAAGGGTAAGATAATTGTTCATGTATGTACTAGGGATAGGCTATATGAACTGCAAATGTGGAAAATTCACTGGGCTTAAAGATTAACTTGAAAAGGGATTTCTAAGGGATTAGGATTCTAATAGAGTTAATAAGGTTAAGATCACTAAGGGATTAGGGCTTAACTCATTAATTATAGATGGTGAATTATTTGGTCAATTGGATAATTAAAGATAAATATTAATCAATATTACAAGGTGGGGATCAGAAAGGTGTTGGAGTCCTTTACTGCAATAGTTTCTTTACAATATTTTCTCAACTCTCAACTTTTGATTTTAAGTTTTCAATCTTCTCTTTGAATTGTTCACGAAATATTGAATAGTTCACAATTGTTACAACCACTATTACTTTCAAATCAACTCTTGTTCTTCCATTCTTAAAAGGAACAATTAATTGATATTCGACCCAATCCCTATGGAGACGATACTCTACTCATTTTTTATTACTTGGTACGATCGGTGCACTTGCCGATTTTTCACAACACGTAACACCACATACATATCATAAGCAATTGCACTTAACAGCTCATTGGCATTTCCATATAACAGTACATGAAAACACATCATGCATACAACCATCCCCCCATGGGAAATGGTAGAACCAACAATGGCTAAACCGAGGACACAGAAGCTTACCTTGCAAGCTAACAATCCAAGCCAAGAGTCCAACCAATGCTCAAAGTTCAAACACAGCAGAATCACAATCTGATTTGGACCAGAAATTATATTAATAAACATAGCTCATAAGCATAAACATAAAGACGACGTTTCTCTTTTACGTTTTACGTCTTAAGGCTTCTCACAAAGCCCTTAATCCCTTGATTCTGACTTAACTTAATCATTACAGAAGTTAAACTTCAACAATCTAGGGTCCACAAACCCATAGATCAGTTCTGTATGAACATTAAGCTACTGTTCTTTGAAAACCCAAAATATCTGGATATTCGTCGGGGGCATATTCGGATATCAATATCTGGATATCTGACTGGAAATATCCGGATATCAATATCCGGATATTCAGAAACCCGTATCCGGATATTTCTAACCTAATATCAGGATATTTCGTGGCAGAACTCAGATTCTGCATTTCACGAGATATCAATCCAAAGGTTCCATTTTTACTGATTACAGAAGCTTAAACATGCATTTCTATTTGTGTTTAAGCTTACCCAACCTTAAGTTATGATCTTTAGCTTGTTACATGCATCAATGTTCCATTTTTAACCATTAAACTCATGGTCAAAGGTCATGAAGCTTACCCAATCTAAAAACTCAGAAAAGGTTGCTCTTGGAGCTCACCAAACCACTTCAAAGATTCTGACTTTGAAGGAAAATGAAAATGACATACCAAAGGTTGGTTTTTGTACCAAAGATCACTCCTTGGAGCTCCCACAACCAAGGAAATGGCTCCCAACACCCAAACAAAGAAACTCAGCCCCACAATAACCAAAAACAGTGGCTGAGCAACCAGAAAAGAGCTCCCCTTCACACTCACAAGACACTCAACTATGTGTTTGATGAAGAAACCAAGAAGAAAGATGACTTCTTGGCTCTCAAGGTGATGATGAAGAAAGGAAAAGCAAAGGGAGAAGCACTCAGCAGCTGAGCACTCACGTAGGAAGCCAATATGGCCTAGGGTTGTGTGCAAAAAGAGTATATATAGTGGTTTAAGTCTTAAACACACAGTATTAGCGCTAATTGCTACGCTTAGTATTTTAATCCCAAACTTTGGAATCTGAACCTACTCATTTTTCTAAGATTTTTCATATTTTTATTTTATTTTTCGCAGAACCTTTCTGATACGCGCTTTTCCATAGCCAGTATCAGTTCTGGCACAAGTTCTCATTATTTTAAATTGAAACTTGTTTTACAAGTCCTACATATTATTCTAGGAATATTCATGCACTTATTATAATTTTTCGGGACACTTCATCGATACGCATTTATACCGAGTAACAGAACCGGTATTTGCACTTTTCGTCAGAAAAATGACTTTTAGCATTATTACTCACTTACTATAATTATTAAAACCTCATAATAATTATTAGGGTCAATTATAGAATTATTTCCTAATTTCACACATTTAATTAATTATTTTTCTTAATTAACGGTGCAGGTCCTTACAATCTTCCTTCCATGGTTACAAATGTCACTTGACTCTGTCGACTAGTCATTAGTGCAGAGTGTAACGAAAAAATAGCATACCAACGTGATCTACGACAACGAAACTATTATTTCCCTTGTTAGTCCTCATAATTTCTCACAAATGCCTTAAAGCTAGAGAAATTAAATAGTTTATAAAGAAACCATCATGCACTCAAATATAATGTTGACCACAGGCTCATTGGACCTAACAACACTAAGTTTTATGGTATTATTAAGTCTCAAACTCCAATATAGTGTTAACCACAAATATGATCTTGATAACACTGAATTCCAAAATCTCATTATTATGCCTCCAACTCCAATATAATCTCAACCACGAGAAAAATGAATATTCTGCTATTAACCTTGAGGCAATACATTGACCAATCAAGGGTTTGTGGTGGGAACATGTTCATTATGTATTTAATTGAACACATTTTATATATTTAAGGCCATAAACAGGTCATAATTATATCCTAGACTTAATTTTTTTTAATATATGTAGATTTTCAATACATATCTTATGCAATATTCATTTATATGGGTTAAACTAATCTCATGTTGAAGGAAGAGTTGAATGTAAATGCCTTATAATTATTAAACATGATTAGTTGAGGATAATTTGTAGAGAAATTATATATGATTTTACCTAATACTTGAATTTTCTTTTTTATTTATTTATTTCTTTTATAATATATTTTGTGTGGTTATCGTATATAATTTTTTTTTATCCTTACAAAAACTATATAGGCTTGCAGCCCAGTATAACAACTTTTTACAAATATTTAAATATTTTATGAATTTTTATGTATAAAATATAAGTTAGTTTTTGTATATTAAGTCGAGATATACGATTCAATCGATGACCCACTGCCAGTGACTCAGCCTAGTCAATACCAGGTCAACAGATAGCATAAATCCCTCGAGTATTCATTCCAATCAATTCTCAAAATTACAGCCTTGAAAGTTATATATATCGTGGAACATTGTAACCTCTCAAACTTCAGGGTTTGACAGAACAAGTCTCATGATCAAATTTTATAGGGTTTAATATTTTTATTTTTATAGCATAAATATTTTTTTCCGTCACATTCTTATCAGAATGAGTAAATCACATTATAAAGAACATTAAAGAAAGAGAAAATGTTAATAAAATCGACGTAATTTGGGTGTTCTAGTGTTGAATCTTCCGAAAGGGTGTTAGAGGAAGATACCCTTTGCAGAGATGTGGTCACCTGTCTGCAGCGGTGAAAGTGTTTGATGAAATGCCTGAGAAGAGTTAGACAGAGAAAAAAGTTTAGGGATTACAGCAGATTTAACATTTTATGGAAGGTAACCGTAAACGTTCCAGTCTTGATTATTGGTTGAACATGTGTCAACCCTTCATTTTACCATGCTTTTGTTTTATGTTTACAGTTATTTTGGCTGATCTGTTGCTGCAACTCCCTGATTGCATCATTTACGCACAATCTGTATCACATCTTTTAGCTTAAGGTAAGCGGGTGGATTATTTGCTATATGTCAAGAAACATTTCAACTCATATACTCTTTTATATATTTTTATATTATATTATTCCTTTAACTTATCATGTAAATAGCGTTTCAACTGAAAAACTTAAGGTGTTAATTGGAGAAAGTTTTCTATTATATTATTCCTTTAACATCATAGTTTAGAGTTGGTGGTGAGTGGGGAAGTATTTTAGGGCTAGGAAGGTGATGGATGTGGGATCTGATACTAGCAACGGAAAATTAACAAATTCAAACTTCGAACAGCAATTGACCAATTCCAACTTGCAACAACACTTGATCAAATTATTATTAGATGCAAATGAAATCAATTGCTAATAATAAATGTAACACTCTCCATTAATTATTACAGTGGGAAGAACAAAACAAAAAGAGAGATGTAAGATTTACATATTTCCATGCATGATAACGGTAACAAAATTTAAATATTACTTTTTTAATAAATAAATATATAAATGTAACTATTGACGTAGGTATAGCAGTCAAACACGTCCACATGAGACGTGACCCAGTGAAGAGAGATACGCCCATGTGCGGCGTGACCTAAGAGAGAGACACGCCCACGTGCGGCGTGACCTAAGAGAGAGACACGCCCACATGAAATGTGACCTCCCTAGGCTATAATCATGGAGAGAATAACAACAACAAAAAATTAAGATGGGTTCTTCAAGATATGTAATAGGAATCATGAATGTGAATTTTAAACCTTATAATAAAAAAAGACTACGGAACTTGACTTGCTTGGTCAACTCCAACTAGTTTTTGTTTTGTTTAATGCTCTATGCTCTTTAATCACTCCTCCATTTTTTTTGCTTTTCTAATTTTCTCTTGGTTGATTTTCTTTTCCCGCCATGAGAACCGAATCCGAATATTCGATGCGGTGTGGTCAAGCAGACATCAGAGAGGATTTGCCAATATTTGCGAAGAATTGTACTGAGTGTGGGTTTACTTTAACCACAAATGGAAACAGCTTATACTTAGCAAATCCATCCAAATATTTTAAGTCTTGTGGTGGAGTGTGGGTTCTCATAAGAGAAACGTGGAAATATTGTACATATAAGAATTGTATTAATTAAGGGCGTCATGCTTCATGTGGGCGTGTTTCTCTTCTAGTCATATTTTATGTGGGCGTGTCTTTCTCTTAGATCATGTCTTACATAGATGTGTTTTTCTCTACTGGGTCACGTCACATGTGAGCGTATCTCTCTCTTGGTCACATCTTATGTGGGCGTCTCTCTCTTAGGTCACGCTTATCTCTCTTTACTAGGTTATACTCCATGTAGACGTGTTTGACTACTATATCTCCGTATATAATTTTAAAACAACTACATTTATATAATTATTTATTAAAAAAACAATATTTAAATTTTTTTTCCGCACGATAACACCAAAGACTCATCAGAGCACAACAATAATGGTAAATGACGAAAGAAATAAAAAAAAATTGCAGATACCATGCATTTGTTCCTCTTTGATTTACCTTCCTGGCTAGGGTTTAATTGACCGGAGAGCTTCCATCTCCTCCCTGAACTTGGGCATGGCAGCAATAGGGAGGGATGAGAAAATCCTAACTCCTCCTTTCATTGATGGATCAAAGTTATTAGGAGACGCGAAAATGCACAAATCCACGGACTGAAACAAGTCGCATGGGGCGGGTATTATATTTACAGGTTCCTCCCAACCAAAATCCACCCTTTCCAAGAAACCCAAATGCTTCCACTCAGTCAAAGTCGTGAGTGCCATGTTATGATCCTCTTGTTTCGTCTCCAAAGTGTTGATTGTGTTTCTGATATAATCAGTGGTAAAAGCAACATTTTTAGTCTCCTTGATGAGCTTCACGATCTCTGATAGTGGTCGTTCGTTGAGTTCCCTCACTGTTAGCACAACATTTGCATCCACAATAGCATTCCCATAATAGCCATCAGGCAAAGGAGAATCCAGCAAGTGCGGTCTCACTCCCACCATGATGTCTAGCATAGTTTTCCCATCGTAGCTCAGTTTTAAGGCTCTGGCTCTTGACCTCCACACATAGGCAGCAAGTGATTCAAAAGTTGTGAAGCTTTCGTTCTCCATACTCATCTTGAGTCTTCTTATGCTCTCACTGTCCACTTTAAAGCATTCGTGCATAAGAACTGTTGTTGGCAGAAACGGTGAAACTGCAGCACAAGCCTCATCCATGGGGCTTTGCAATGGTTGCTTAGTTATTGTTCCAACTAGTCTCTCTCTATCCCACACAGGTTTCACGGAGGGCTCACTTTTTCCACTTGCAAGTTCAGCTAAGGCTGTGAAGAATTGAGATGCTCCATAACCATCACAAATAGAGTGTAACACCCCAATTCCAATTGTGAAACCCCCACATAGAAATTTGGTTACCTGGAACACCATGGGATATTGGTAGCCATTTTCCTCTTGAGAATTAGAAAGATGAAACACCAGATGTTTGGTAATTTTTGTATCAGTGCCATCCAAGTAATGAAGAGAAGTAAGGTCGCAGTTTGCGATTGCCTCCAAGAATGGAACACCGTCTGCGTTGCAGTTGACTCTAAGTTTTCCATCAACGTGTTTCACTAGCCTACCTGCAAGAGGATAATAATAAAGCAAAACCTTTGAGAGTGCTTCTTTGATCACATGAACAGGGTCTAGAACTTGGCCATTAGGGGTATCATGATTTGCTGATCTATATACATGAACGGTTTGACAAAGACTATTAAGGTCGGGTCTATTGTCAAGTGTAGACATAGAAAGAACTGAAGAAGGTGTGGGATTTGATGGTTTCACAAGTACAACTTCTTTCATGTCAAGCTTGAGGGATGCCTTCTCACATGCCATGGAAAACGGTGGGGAGAAACGCGGCAAGGAAGAATTTAATTATATAAGAGATAGCCAGCATCAACTTTCAACTGGTAACAATAACAATAACAAATCATCCCCTTATATAACAGTTAACATTACTAATTAACAATAAATTAAAGTTATAAGTTGCGAAAAGTCAGTACTACAGCTACACTAGTAAAATCTGTAAATAGAAATAAAAAAAAAACCTACCTAGCATTTTTAAGTTAAAAAAGACTTACTATTGGATCATTGAAAATAGGCTCGTCACTAATAAATAATATTATTCTGTTGAAGTAAACCTGTTATATATATATATTCAAATCTTCCTTACCACACCGTTTTCCATTGCATGTGATGTGACAATTTTTAGTTGCCGCTTATCATTATTAATTGTTGCTATTTCTGAATCTTTTCGTATTATTTATGAACTCGCATATAACGGTTAACGGACCGAGTTGAGCCATATTTTGATTTTAAAGGCAAAGACTGTGTTTAAATATGTCAGTATGTCCTAATCTGTTAACTGTTATGAATTTCCTGAATTATTTATAAAAAATAAAAGTCTGGTTTAACATGTTAAAAAAATAAGATAACAAAAATTTATTAAAATAGAATATACGATCAACAAAACTAATAATTTCACAAAGATTCATAAATTTAATGTATATCCAGATAACATAATATAAAATAAAACCAGTAAAAAAATCCGTTTAACCAATAAATTTTAGTACAGTTTCCTATTATGTTTTCGTATAAAGAATGGAATATCATACGTGTTCTAAGTGTACCTACATTAATTAACACCTCTTGGTATTTGATTCAATTCAATGCAAAGAGAAATTGAGTATATAAATTTATTTTTCCCATTGTATCAATAAGGTCATGATCCCTTTCTTGTCTTTTATCTTATCTATTTTTGAGTTTATCTACCACCACCGACTCCAATTAACTTGAATTAAAGGTGCTGTTCATATTGATATTGATATTGATCGTATCAATAAGGTCATTAAATCTTGATTTATTTATCTCTTATTTTACATGTAATGGATTTGCCGAACTCAAGTTTTTGACCGGCCCCTCCCTGCATTTTTTCTTGAACATAAACTACTGCTGAAAAGCATAACAATGAAGGGGTGTAAGCCCCATAAACATAGCAGGGATAGCAGAGAGTAACACCATTCAGAAGAAAAAACAATAACTATGGAATTTTTTTTTTTGCTTTTTTTTTTTTGTAAAGGTGAACTTGAATTATACGACATGGCTTAGAGCCCCATCACGTGGGAGGAGGCTGCTAAATAATTGAGGAGAGTAGCACATGCCTATACGGCATAAAGAGGACAAGAAAAAAAATTTAGGGGAATTCAACATTTCTACATTAAGGGCATGTTTGGTGGTTATGATAGATTATCTATGATGCACGGACACGGGACACGGGACACGACACACTGACACGTTAATTCTAAAAAATGTCATATTTGGACACGTTGGGACACATTTTGATATTAAATAAATTTTTTAATATATATAATATAATTTATATTTAATACATATATGAGTCCATAATAAGTCATATAACCAATCAAATATTTAAATTTCATAACATAAATATAAATATAAATAATTTTTCGTACTTTGTTAATTTTTCATGTCAAATTTCATAACAAAAAAAAATTAATTTATAAATTATTTCTTTTATATTTAGTTAACAAAATAAAATTAAGATTAATAAAAAAAAAAGTGTCCGAGTGTGTCCTAGCGTTGACCGCGTGTCTGAAAAAGTTGACCGCGTGTCCCCAAATGTTGACCACGTGTCGGACGCGTGTCCGAGCGTGTCCGTGTGTGACACGTGTCCGGCACGCAAAATTTTTTCTGATCAGCGTGTCCGTACGTTAGTGTAGATTATTATATCCTATTTTTATTTATTGTTTGATAAACTAACCAGATATGATAAATTTTTCATGTTAACTTGTTTTATCGTGTACGCAATATGATAATTTCTTCGAAGAGGGACTCAACGTGTAAAGAAGAGAAGTAAAGTCGCAGTTAGCAATTGCCTCCAAGAATGGAACACAATTGCAGTTGACTCTTAAGTTTTCCATCAACGTGTTTCAGTAGCCTACCTGCAAGAGGATAATAATAAAGCAAAGCTTTTGAGAGTGCTTCTTTGACCACATGAACAGGGTCTAGTACTTGGCCATTAGGGGTATCATGATTTGCTGATCTATATACATGAACGGTTTGACAAAGACTATTAAGGTCGGGTCTATTGTTAGTGTAGACATAGAAAGAACTGAAAAAGGTGTGGGTTTTGATGGTTTCACAAGCACAACTTCTTTCATGTCAAGCTTGAGGGATGCATTCTCACATGCCATGGAAAACGGTGTGGGGAGAAACGTGGCAAGGAAGAATTTAATTATATAAGAGATAGCTAGCATCAATTTGAACTGTTAACTATAACAATAACAAATCATCCCCTTATATAACTGTTAACATTACTAATTAACTAATAAATTAAAGTTATGAGTTGCGAAAAGTCAGTACTACAGCTACGCGAGTACAATCTGTACATAATAGAAATAAAAAAATAACCTACCTAACATTTTTAAGTTAAAAAAGACTTACTAGTGGATCATTGAAAATAGGCTCGTCCCTTAAATTATATTATTATATTACGGGAAAAGTGTTTGTCTTTTTAAATGAAATAACTTATATTCTTTCACTCTCACGAAGAAGTGAGACTCACACCTTTATATTTTTTTGTCCACTCTCTCTCTTCCTTTATCTATCTCTTTCTCTCACTTAAAATGACACAACTTTATATCCTTTAGAATGATACACATTTTTCCTTTATATTATTCAGTTGAAGTAAACCTTTTATATATAGTCAAATCTTCCTTACCACACCGTTTTCCATTGCATGTGACAATTTTTAGTTTCCGCTTATCATTATTAATTGTTGCGCTTTCTGAATCTTTTCGTATTATTTATGAACTCACACTTAGGGACGTTAACGGATCAAGTTGAGCTGGACTTTAATTTTAAAAGGTAAAGTTCATGTTTAAATGTGTCCGCATGTCCTAATCTGTCAACTGTTATGTGTAATATTCAAATTTTAAAAATAATAATAAAAATTTAAGCTGACAGCACTGAGGCAACGTTTCCAATGCCCAAATTAGAGGTATTGAGCGCTATTCAAGCACAATTAACTTGAATATATATATATATATATATATATATATATATATATATATATATAATTATAAAATAATTATTAAACAATAAAATATAAATAAATAGTAAATATAAAAGCAATATAATACTAATAAAATAAATAATAATAAAAATATAATAAACTGATAAATAAATAAATGTAGATATATGTATATATAAATAAACTACCAAAAACAAATAAACTTCATACATATAAAACACATGACAGAAAACATGGAAGCACCCCAGCAAAATGCTTACAAGATTCATCTAGAAATATTTACGTTGATGATTACGTGGTTAGTTGTTTTCTGAGAAATAATAATTACCTAGTTAGAATTTAACTAGATATAATTAGTTTTGTTAAAATGTAACAAAAGTAGTTTATCAAAAAATAATGTAACAAAAATACAATAATTACTCAGAGAACGTAAGCAAGTCTCTCTCTCTATATATAAATGTTGCTAACCGTAAAAGAGGAGAAAAGAAAAAACAGGGAGAAAAAGAAAGCGAGAAACCGGAAGCAAAGAGAGATCAAAAGAAAAGAAGGAAGTGTAGGGAAGGTAACAAAGAAGGTAATATTGAGAGATTTAAAAACATTCTCTCGTGTGTGTGTTTTTTTCAATCATTTTACAAAAACGATGTTTAATTTTAATTCCTCTGTCATCTTACCGAACTCTTTTCTTTATATATTCTTCTGTTTGAGTTTATTCTTTGATTTTATTCTTTTGCAGTATATTGGTTTTCTTTTAAATTTTATTTCTCTTCAACAACTGATTATCAAGTTGATGAATTGTTTGGTACCAAATAAATACGAAAAGAATATGTAATTTTAACTAATGAAGACTGCTATGAACTGACCCACAGAATTTGAGTTTAGATAATTTTATGATCAGGGATGCCTTATCGTGGCTTGAGCTCCTCCACAATAAACCTTTCATATGCAGAGAACCACAAAGTTGGAAAATTATTTAGCTTCAGTTAAATATTACACAATGCATTATTTGTTATATTATTTCATTTTATGAAATTATATGAGAGAATGGTATTTTTCGTTATTACAGCTGGATCTGGTTATAGTTATAAAACCTCAATATTACTGAGATTTATGTCACCTATGTTTTTGTTCTGTGCTAATCTTTCCAGAGAATTATAATGCCTAGCCTAAGCTTGTTAGGTGAAGGATGGAGTATATAAGAACTAGCACCGTTAAATAAGGTATTTAATTAATTAATTATGCAAAATTAGAAAATGATTCCATAATTGACCCTAATAATTATTAAGAGGCTTTAATAATTATAGTAAGTGATTCAGAATGCTGAAAGTCGCTTTTCGGAAAAAAAAAGAGTGCAGATACCGGTTCTGCTAGTCGGTATAAATGCGTACCAGAAAAGTATCCCAGAAAATTAATGTAAGTGCATGATAATTACTAGAATAATATATAGGACTTGTAAAACGAGCTTCAAGTCCAAATAATGAGAACTGGTGCCAGGAACTGATACTGGCTATGAAAAGCGCGTACCAGAAAGGTGCTCAGAAAAATATGATAATTCTTGTAAATTGAGTAGGTTAAGAATCCAAAGTTTGGGATTAAAATGCTAAGCGTAGAAATTAAAGTTAATACTGCGTGTTTAATTGTTAAGTGGCTATATATACACTTACTAAGGGCACAATGCCCTAGAAAACTGCCTCTTCTTCATGGGTTTTGGTGGCTGGTCTGATTGTGTCACTGTTTCATCCCTTCCTTCACCATTTCTTGAGCTTTGAGGCTTTCTCTTCCTTGAAAGCTTCTCTTAAACACTTGTGTGAGGGAGAGTCACCTTTGGGAAGGGGTTTGTGGTGCTGTTTCTGAGTAAGGAGGTCAGCTTGAGGGAGTTTTGGGGGCTGACTTTGGGTTGGTGGAGTAAGTGAACCTTGTGCTTCATTTTTGAGGTCCAAGGAGCCACCTTTGGTGAGAAAGAGCCTTGCTTGTCTTCCATTTTTGCACACCCTGTGTGGTCAGTAGTTGAGGGGCTGTTGGTGAGCTCCAAGAGCATCTCCATCCTCTGTTTTAGGATTGTGGTATGATCATCAAATTTTAACTTGAGTTTTATGCTTAAAAATGGAACCTTGATGCATCTAAAGGCTAAAAGATGATAACTTAACGGTGGGTATGTCAAACACACCTAGAAATGCATGTTTAAGTGTTTATAATCGGTAAAAACCCAACCTTGGAAGGATATCTTCACGAAATGCAGTTTCTGCATTCTGTCGTGAAATATCTGGATATCTGTCCGTGAAATATCCGGATATTTGATATCCGGATAAGAGATTTGGATATCCGGATATTGGATATCCGGATATGGAAATCTGGATATCCGGATATTGTATATCCGGATATGGTCAGTGAGATATCCTGATATTGCATATCCGGATATGCCCCGAGGAATATCCGGATATTCTGGGATTTCGAAGAACAGTAGCTGTGTTATGTGTACAGTAGGCTATTGGGGGTTTGTGGACCCTAGAGTGATGAAGTTGAACTTCTGTAATTAATGAACTAAGTCAGAATCATGTGATTAAGGGCTTGTGGCTTTGTTGGAAGCCTTAAGACGTAAATCATTAAAGGAGAATGTAGTCTTTATGTTAATGCTTTTGAGCTATGTATGTTGATACACTTGCTGGTCCTAAATCAGATTGTGATCTGCTGTGTGTTGGACTTAAGCTGTGAGGACTCTTGGCATTGGATAATGAGCTTGCAAGGTAAGCTTTCGTGTCCTCGGTTTAGCCATGTTGTGGTTCCACCATGTCCCATGGGGGTATGGTTATATGCATGCTGTGTTACATGCTTTTGATGTTTTGGAAATGCTATTGAGCTGTTATATGCTAGTGCCTTTATGATATGCATGTGGTGTTCCACCTATACGGTAAGCCTGAGTATGTGGTACATACAAGATGGTGAGGCTGTGGGTGAGGTGCAAGCGGTGTTCCTTGTACTACATGTAGGTATAGACGTATTCCTGCATTTCTCTGGCTAGTAGAATAATGATAAACACACATGGCATGAATATCTATTGCACTGCATAGTTTTGGAACTTATATTGATGTAAATGCTTTTAGAACTTATATTGCACATATAAGTGAGCTTGGGGTGGAAGATCCTTGAGGACCCCTTGTCTTACTGAGATTTCTGGTTTAGAGATCTCACCCCACGTTTGGGGAATGCTTATTTCAGGGTCAGGTAATGTTGAGACCTCAGGCGGCAGTATGCCAGAGCTGAGTTAGATAATGATGACATTATATGCTGATATGTTGGATGCTGGATATGCTTGCTGTTTTTATGCTTTTAGCTTCATGTTATGATTTTGGATTATCTTGTTGAGACGCTATTGATTTGGTGAGCATGGGGATTGTCCATGCCACGTAGACTTGTTATGTCTTGCTTTTATTAGAGTTGTATTAGTGTATCAGGATATTGTCCGGATTACGTGATGTAATGCCGTGACTTAGATACTCACTTTATATGTTATATTGAGGTATTTTAGTAGAAGTCTTATTGCAATTTACATTCACACGATATTTTATGAAATTGATTAAGTAATCAAGTTGGTAATTGATAATGATGTCATAATTGAAAAGAAAAAGAATATTTCATATTTTTAATTAAGCGTAGCTTAATACGATGTAATGATAACACTACCGGATATATACGGGGTGTTACAGAGTATCAATGTTTACTCTTACGATGATCGCATGGAATTCTATGTTGTAGTAGGAAATCAAGGAGCTGCTATAATATTCTATGCTGAAAGTGTTGAGACCTACACCTATAGACTAGATTAAGATAAGACTTTTGTATTGTATAATTATGTGATGCCAGGATGTAAAATATAAGTTAGTGATGTAATATATAGTAGAATGTAGGACCAGTGTAAAATAATTTCACAATGTACCTGACTTAATGTTATGTATAAAGTGACGCTGGTAGATGTTTATATAGTTCTTTTTAATTGTTCTTAGGAGTTTATAAAAGTTATGTTGTAGGAAAAGTGATTGTGTTATGTTATAGAGATTCGTTTTTCGTGCCGTAGCCTTTTTTTTTTTGCTTCAAAAAATGCGGGCTCCACAAAATGTTGTGTGGAAACTTTTTGTAGTCACGTTAAATGATGAATGCAAACCCCTTGTTCTTATCCTTAATAGTAAAGTTTAAGAAATCAATTTATATTTATTAATAACATTGACACCTCTCCATTTTATTTCTTACTGTTTATACATAAAAAGAAAACATAAATTTAAAGAAATCATGTAATATTCCTTATAAGAGTTAATTTTAAAGGATGTTACATTTTATGATATCAGAGCAGCGGTTCAGGTAAATAAAAGACCTAGACTATTATAGTTGTTTGGTATTTTGTTATAGATCGTGCATCTTTTGAGTTATTTTAATGAGCTTGATCAACTCACTATCATAAAACAACATATGTATATCTATGGCAGACACAAGGTAGACATATTCAACTTCTAAACCAGAAGTTAACCCAGTAACTGATGTGTTTACCTAGGTGGCAGAAGCTCTTAGAGAACAAACTGTAACTAATCAGCAAATTATTCAGGAGTCGAGGGAGGATCGTGCAACCAGAAATCACACCCATATTTTTGAAAGTGAAAGTGGACCTAGAACTGCCAATGCTCAAGAAGGACCTAATTCTGACTACAAAGGACTCACAAAATTTCGTAAGCATAAACCATTCCCTTTTCGTGGAAACTGTAATCCTGAGCCAGCCATGGAATGGGTAAAGGAACTTGAGAAAATTTTTTTGGTAATGAACTGTCCTAATACTCATCGTGTAAATTTTGCCACATACTTGTTGAATGGAGAAGCAGAACACTGGTGGACAAATACCAAAAGATATTTCCAAAGTCAAAGAACATAGATTAATTGGACAATATTTAAATATGCCTTATTGGAAAAATATTTTCCATAAAATGAAAGAAATAGGAAAGAAATATAATTCCTTGAACTAAAACAAGGAAGCATGGCTGTTGGAGAATATGTGGCAAAATTTGAGAAATTATCCAGATATTCTAATTATGTACAGAATCAACCTAATGAGGAATGGTTGACAACTAATTTGAATCTGGACTAAAACCTGAATTAAAAAGTATGATAATAGGACACCAAATCAGGAATTTTTCATCATTAATAAACAGATGCAGAGACATTGAAGCAAGCATGAAAGAAGACGAGGAGGGAAGAGAAAAAGACAGTCTCTAATCAGAGAAGGAATGATGATAACAGCAAAGGGAGGTTTCCACGGGCACAAAAACTCGGGAAACAATTTTGCTAACAATGGATGGAGGAAGAATGCGGGTCGAACGAATTCTCAGGTTCAGGTATCTCCAAAATGCAAGAAAAACCTTGCTGGAGAATGCTTGGCAGGAAGAGGTGCATGCTTTAAGTGTGGAAAGCCTCAACATATGTTGAGGCAATGCCCTCAGAATCAGGGTCATAATTCATCAAACCAACCGACAACAAGAGGAAGAGTTTTCACCCTAAGTGGTCAGGAAGTGGTTCAGGCTTCAAACTTGGTTCAAGGTATGAGCTTAATACAAGATTCTCTTATAACTAACAAGATATGATAAATTTGTCATGTTAACTTGTTTTATCTTGTATGCAATATGATAATTTATCCTAAGAGGGACTCAAGTTATGAATGGATAACACAAGATAGTAAAGGTTATATTCCCTTATACCAAGTATAGTTGTATGCTCTTCTCCTACAAGCATTGCTAGGAAGGTCAGTCTTTGCCACCATCGCAGCTGTCGGTCAGCTAGTTGTAAGAATCTGCACCGTTAATTAAGGAAGTTAATTAAATAATTATGTGAAATTAGGAAATAATTATATAATTGACCCTAATAATTATTATGAGGCTTAATTAATTATAGTAAGTGGGGTAATAATGCTGAAAGTCGTTTTTCGGACGAAAAGTGCAGATACCGGTTCTGCTAGCGGTATAAGTGCGTACCAGCGAAGTATCCCGGAAAATTATGAAAAGTGAGTATATATACTAGAATAATATGTAGGACTGTGATTTCAAGTTTCAAGTTAAAATAATGAGAACTGGTGCCAGAACTGATACTGGCTATGGAAAGGTGCGTACCGGAAAGGTGCTGCGAAAAATATAATAAAAATATGATAAATCTTGTAGAATTGAGTAGGTTCAGAATCCTAAGTTTGGGATTAAAATGCTAAGCATAGCAATTAATGTTAATACAGTACGATTAAAACTTAAGTGGCTTATATAAGGCCATGACACATGATCCTAGGTCATTTTTATGACTTGCTTCGTGAGAAATTCTGAGTTACAACCAGCCACCTTTCCACCACATCTCCTCCACCTCTTGTGAGCCAAGTTGTCACCTTTCTTCTTGAATTCTTCTTCTAAACACTTGGTGTGAGTGAAAATCATCATGGGAAGTGAGTTGTTACCTTGTTGTGGAGTGGAGTTTCTGTTTTAAAGGGGTTCTTGGGGATTTGTTCTGAGTTTTCCTTGGTTGGAGTCTTGTTCTTGGCTTGTGAAGCTTCAAGAAGCTTCATTTGTGAAGAAAGGGCCAAGCTTTGTTGCCATTTTTGTTTCCTTTGCAAGTCAGAATCTTGGGAGCTGGTTGTGAGCTCCAAGAGCAATCTTTTGTTCTGTTTTAAGCTTTGGATAAGTGACTCAACTTTGATCATGTGTTTTGATGATTAAAAGAGGTGTCTTGGTATGTTTAAGGAGTTAAACAAGTAACCAACTGATATATGAACCTTGAACAGAGTAAAAATGCATGCTTTGACGTTTGGAAGTGTTAAAAATGGAACCTTTGGATGGATATCTTCGCGAAATGCAGAAACTGCATTCTGTCGCGAAATATCCGGATATGATATCCAGATATTGATATCAGGATATGGGGTCTTTTGATATCCGAATATGGATATCCGGATATGATATCCGGATATTGATATTCGGATATGTCCCCGACAGATATCTGGATATTCTGGGTTTTCGAGGAACAGTGGCTTACTGTTCATCTAGAACTGATGTTTGGGGTTTGTGGACCCTAGTTTGAGGAAGTTGAACTTCTGTAATAATTGGACTAAGTCAGAATCAAATGATTGAGGGCTTGTGGCTTTGTGTGAAGCCTTAAGACGTAAAACGTAAAAGAGAAGCGTTGTCTTTGTGTTTATGCTTATGAGCTATGTTTATTGATATGACTGCTGGTCCTAATCAGATTGTGATTCTGCTATGTTTGGACTGTGAGCTTTGGTTGGACTCTTGGCTTGGATTGTTAGCTTGCAAGGTAAGCTTTCGTGTCCTCGGTTTAGCCATGTTGTGGTTCCACCATACCCCATGGGGGAATGGTTTATATGCATGTTGTGTTACATGCTTTGGATATTTTGAAATGCTTTTGAGCTGGTATGTGCAATGACTTATAATATGTATGTGTTGTTTCCACTTAGTCGGTAAGCCTGAGTATGTAGCGTCATACAAGATGGTGAGCCCGTGGGTGGGTGCAAGTAGCGTCTTGCATATTGTGTGGGTAATAGACGTATTCCTGCATTTTCTCTAATCAGTAAAATAGAATTGACACACATGACATGATTATCTGTTGCATTGCACTATTTTGGAAATTATATTGTTAAAATGCTTTTGAACTTATATTGCACATGTAAGTGAGCTTGGGGTGGAAGATCCTTGAGGACCCATTGTCTTACTGAGATTTCTTGTTTAGAGATCTCACCCCACGTTTGGGGGCGCTTATTTCAGGTTCAGGTAGTTTGAGGGCTGATGCCTGTAGCGGCAGGAGGCCAGAGCTTAGCTGATATTGCTGTGATGTTTATGCTGATATGACTGGATTTGATGTTGTTTATGTTTTCCGTCTTATTATTATGTTGTTGCTGTTGAGACTTATGTTGGGTTTGATGCCTTATTTGGGTGAGCATGGGGTTTGTCCATGCCACTTTGATTTCTGTTATGTTTAAGTTTAACTGGGTTGTATAAACTATCAGGGTTGTCCGGCCTACTTGTTGTAGTTCCGTGACTAGAGACATACTTATGTTATTTATGTTATGAGGTATTTCAGTTAGCTGTCTTTTGCAATGTACATATATGCAATGTTTTATTAATTGATTAATTAAGCAAGTTGGTAATGATAATGACGTCATAATTGAAAAGAAAAAGATATTCCGCAATCTTAATTAAGCGCAGCTTAACACGATGATATGATAACATTACCGGATATATACGGGGTGTCACACTAGTCACCACCATAGCTATGAGGTATTAGCTATGAGAGAGAAAAACATGGGATCAATATTCAAGATAATTGAAGATTGCATGAAGATTGGAGAAGATAGGGAAGATATCATAAAGAGAGAGAAAAACATGGGATCAAGTAAAGTTTAGGATAGATTTTATCGTTTAGGTTTCATGTAAGAGAAATAAAATATTATTTGCCAAAGATTATATTAGGATTGCATTGCATAATAGATTAAGATGTTATTATTATAAATAAGGCTCATTGCATATTATTTCACAGAAGAAAAAATACAAGAGAGAGGAGAGAAGAATATACAAGAGAGAAAAGAGAGAATTAGATTTTCAAGATTAGGATTCTTTCTTGTGCATCAGTTGAAGAGCTTTCTCAAGAACATTCATTCATATATTCACCCTTTGGCAAAGTGATTATTTCTCCATAGGAATTTAGATTACGTATCTGCTTAAGGAAAAGAAGCACCGAGGTAAATACTTTAATTGTAATTTTCTTTTTGACCTTTTTGAAGGTTTGTACTAGGAAACTTGGATACCAGTTCTTGTGCTGGGAAACTGGGATACCAACATGTCTCTTTTTCTTGGAAATTGAGAGTAACTTGAGAACCCTTGTGTGATAGGGTTTCAGAATCCTATAGGGTTAGGATTTCGTACTGGGAAACTAAGATACCAGTTTAGGAATTTGTGTAAGGGGTAGACTAGGAAACTAGGATACTAGAAAACTCTTTGTATACAAATTTCACAGTGGAGTTGCCCGTCGAATTTCAGTATTCGATTTTAGGGCCTGTGGTTTTTCTTCCCTTTTGGGTTTTCCATGTAAAAATTATTGTGTTAATATCTCTCTATCTTTATCTTGATTTATTGCTTTGAGTTAATTTTTAATTAGCAAATTATTTTTATAAAACTCAATTTACCCCCCTCTTGAGTTCATCCGGGACCAACATATAATTTTTTTCCCGTTGTATCAATAAGGTCATGAAATCTTGATTTATTTATCTCTTATTTTACATTTGGATTTGCCAAACTCAACTTTTTGACCGGCCCCTACATGCATTTTTTCTTGAACATAAACTAATGTTGAAAAGCATAATAGTGAAGGGGTGTAATCCCCATAATCATAGCAGGGATAACACACAGCAGAGAGTAATACCATTTAGAAGAAAAAACAATAACTATAGAATGTTTTCTTTTTCTTTTTGTAAAGGTGAAGCACAAATATAGAGGAGGTATAAGCTCCCCGTCTCTCTTGAATTATACTACATGGCTCGGAGCCCCATCACGTGGGAGGAGGCTGCTAAATAATTGAGGAGAGTAGCACATGGCATAAAAAGGACAAGAAAAAAATTACGGGAATTCAACATTTATACATTGAGGGCTTGTTTGGTGGTTAGAGCAGAGGATATGATATGATAGATTATTATATCCTATTTTTATTTATTTTTTGGTGAACTAACAAGATATGTTAAATTTGTCATGTTAACTTGTTTTATCGTGTACGCAATATGATAATTTCTCCGAAGAGGGTCTCAACGTGTAAAGAAGAGAAGTAAGGTCTCAGTTAGCAATTGCCTCCAAGAATGGAACACCCTCTACATTGCAGTTGACTCTTAAGTTTTCCATCAACGTGTTTCACTAGCCTACCTGCAAGAGGATAATTTATCCTAAGAGGGACTCAAGTTATGAGTGGATAACATAAGATAGTAAATGTTATATTCCCTTATACAAAATATAGTTGTATGCTCTTCTCTGCGAACATTGTTGGGAAGGTCAGGCCTTGCCACCATCAGGTGCCATTATCGCCACTGTCGGTCAGCAAGTCACCACCGTAGCTATGAGGTATTAGCCATCTCCATTGTCACCGGCTACAACATCCCTAATAACCCCATCACCACTAGCCACCACCACCAATTAGCGCCTACAATTGCCACCATGCATGTCAGCATTGCTGCCACCACCCACCATCACTCCCACTTGCCACCATCGCACCAACCACCACCACCATCGTCATTGGCTACCGCCACCACCACTCCTAACCACCAAGCACCAATCGTCATTGCCATTGGCCAACCATCACAATTGACATCGGTAAGGGCCAAAGCTGCCACCCTCTCCTGCTATCATCGCACCAACCATCGCCACCATTGACATTGGTCATCGCCACCCTAACCATCACTACCACCATTTGTCACCTCTATTAGTTAGTCACAACAATTATCATCGGCTATCATCAACACCGTCACCACCACTCATTGCCACCTGCCCCCAGAACGAATACCTCCACCAATTTAAACGGCCATCCACCGCACCAGCTGCCACCACCATCAACTGTTGTCATTAGCCACCGGCCACCAATATTGATAATCAATTTAAAATTTAATTTTTAAAAATTTATTCGTAAGTACATACTTTTTTTATTTTAATTTTTTTATATATTATTTATGTATTTTAATATTTTTTATTTGAAATTATGACTTTTAAATTTTTTAATAATTTGAAATAAGAGCTAATGTGTAAATAAGTTAAAGAAGTTTTAAAATCAAAATTTAAAAATCATATAAAATTCTGTTAAAAAGGATATTTTGGCTTATTTATATCATATTATGACATTATATGATTCACCTTAAACACTGAACAAGATAACATTATCCTATCAGACAACTTATCTATTGCACATCAAACATATGATATGATATGAGCTTATCAGACTCATATGTTATTATACACTTAATATATTCATTCCTATCATATATTGTCCATCAAACGAGCCCTAAACTACATTGTATTATTTTGAGACTGATTTAATCTCTTACCCTACATTTTTAAAAAAAATGATATGTCATTCTCAATTTTTTTTTAAATTCAAATTCTTTTATGTTTATTATAGACATCTTTTTTGTAATTTCAAATATTTTATATTTTAATAGGTTTTTGAGATTGTATTTAAATTATTTTTTTAAAATATTTATTTTGTATTTATTAATGTCTTTTTTTTAGTAACACAATGATTCGTTGCCACTTTAAGGGGGCGTTTGGTTGAGGAGAAATTTTTATGAATAATATGGAAATGTGATTATTAGGGAAATGGTTGGGAAGTGAATTTGGTAGGAAAATATAAAAAAAATTGTTTGGTTGAGAAAAATTTTACTGGGAAAATTAGGTAACTTTTGTAAAGTCTATGTTTGGCTTTTGGTAAAAAATAGATGGGGAAAATAATTGATATTACGAAAATAACCTTGTTTTTAAAAAAATTTCAATCAGTCAAGCTGCCCTTTACCCGTAAAGAGGGTATAATGGTGTTTCCTCCCCACCGATGCTTCATATTCTTGGAAAAGACAAGGACAGGAAATTAGATCCCCATGCTACCTTGTTCAATGAAGAGCGGGAGTTGGACAAGAAGAAAACAGATGGTATAATGGTCTGGAAGAAATTGTTAAAAAGTGGTTTACCTGGCTTTTCACATAAAACCACCTCCCACAACTCTTTCTAAACAGTGAAGAAAGCTATCATTCGAAGACCAAATTGGAAATGCAATGCAAATAGGATGGCTGGGGATTTTGAGTGAATCTGTTGAACCAAACGCTTGCTTTCTGGATTGCTTGCTTCATTTGCATAGGAAAGCTTGAAAAAATCGTCAACCAAACACCACCTAAGGGAAACTCGTGGCCTTCTCTGTCCCTTGGACTATACTCCTTCACACGGCGTCTTTTGCTAAAGCCTAACCAGCATGCCATCACCATTGTGTTGCACGTGTGCATCACGAGTAGCCTTGGACATGGCAGAATGGGTTCAGGTTCATACCCATGTGGTTATGCTCAGATTGCTGGCATCGTTCGGAATGCGTTTATTCACACATACTTTGAGTGTTCTAGCGTTGAATCTTCAAAAAGGGTGATCGAGGAAGATACCTTTTGCAAAAATGTGGTCACCTGGAACTCCATCTTTGCTGGTTTGGTGAGAAATAGAGAGATTCGTGTTGCGGAGAAGGTGTTTGATGAAATGCCAGACAGAGATGTTTTCTCTTGAAGCATCGTGACAATGGGGTATGTCCAAAATGGACTCTTGGAAGATGGGTTGGAGCATGATATCCTGGCTCGTGCTGGTTTAATAGATGAATCCATTCAATTGATTGACACAATGTCGGGTTACACCTTACCCTGTACTTTGGGCAACACTACGTGATGCATGTAAGATTCATGGATTTGTGGAAATGGGATAAAAAATTGGTAATAAGTTAATACAGTTGGATCTAATCCATGATGGGCATCATGTACAGTTAGTTGGAATCTATGCAAAAGCAAGCAAATGGAAAGATATGGTTAGAGATCACAAGTGGAAGCACAATTATTTCATGGTGTTCAACAAATTCGTTTAAGTGATAATTTAGCAGATTTATTTACCAAGGAATTACCTACTTCAAGTTTTGAGAAGCTTTGATACAAGATCGAGATGCATAAACTCAAAGATATTAAATACTGTTAGCATCAGGGGGAGTTAAATATGTGCCACACTTTTTTTTCCTTAACCATGATTTTGTCCCATTAGGTTTTCCTATTAAGGTTTTTAATGAGGCGACCTCCGATATGTATTTCTTTTCAATAGGATCATTGGACATCCAAGGGGGAATGTTATAAATAATATGATTGTTGGCTGTCCATGACTGTTATGATCGTTGAATGTTCTGTAACCACTGAAGAAGTATGTGGTCATTTATCATATTGTAACCGTACTTGTCTTATTAGCCTATCAATAGAGGCATGTACAAAACATCAAATGGAAAGATAATATAACAAGAATATATTCCTATGGTCTCTCTCTTATCTCTATATTTTTCTCCTATTATCTATATTTATTTTACAATAATATTAAATTACATTGTATTATTATTTTGAGAGAGATTTAATCTCTTAGTCTTCTTTTTCTAGAAAATGCTATATGTCATTCTCAACAATACTTTTAAATTTAAATTATTTTAAGCTAATTATATAGGCTTTTTGAAAATTGTGCCCTTTATTAATTAAAAATAATAAATTTTTCCCTGGTCCAAACCTTTTCACTCATCTTCGCCTGTTTAATCATTTACAACACGTATATAATCGATTACACTTTCAAAAATAGCTTTGACTGATGATTCGATTACATCACGGGTTATAACCGATTGCAAAACCAAAAATTTGACTGTTGGCCACGTGATGTAATTGATTACAACACGTATTGTAATCGATTACATCACAACCAGAAACCCTATATGTAAATGTCTCAGTCTCATTTCACTTATACCTTTTTTATACCAAAATCTCTCTCATTTCTCATTTCTAATCCAACCCATCAAGAAACTATTTTATCCCACTATCTCCAAAGCCTTAATCTTGTTAAGTCATTGTCATTACACTTATGTATTCCAATTTTTTGGTAAAATCTGAAACCAAACCAAACCCTACTCTCAATTTCATGTGACAGATGAGCTTAAGTTTAAACACCTATGTTACAATTATCTCCCATAATGGGAGGTATTTTGAAGGTCTCAATGGTGTCCAATTTGAAGGAGAAATGAAAATGATGAAAATGATGAAAATCAAATGGGGCACTACATACAATAAGCTCAAGGGAAGAATTTATCAAAAATTGGGGCTACAAGGCAGCTAATGCATTCATGGGTTAATAGCCAAGGTAGAGACTACAGTTGGTAAGGATGCTATATACTACATTAGTAATGATATATGTGATGATAAAGATGTGGAATGTGTCGTAGATGCAATTGCTGATTGAAAACTTCAAAATCTTATTGAGATATTTGTTGAAGTTGATTCTGGTTAGTCTTCATCTTTACCCATGCATACAAAAACTCCAGAACATTTTGGTTAAGAAGACGGAGCTGTAGGTTTATCTGCACCTGCAAAAGTGTTAAGTCATATATAACATTGAGGGAGGGAGAGGAGGATGATAAGAAGGATAATATGAATAGCGATGAGAAAGGAGAACCTAAGAGTGTTATTCCACTAGGTGACACCTCATATACTAACGTGAAGAGTGATTTTGATGCTAACACGAACCCAGTAAACTTGAGTTCCCCGGCTATAACACCACTTCATGTTGACCTAGTTAGTAGTGGTAAGTTAGTAAATTTAAATATTTATTTAACGTTTGATATTCGTGTTGTTATTACTTCTGATAAAAATATCATGCTTTAGATGTAGGGCCTAAGATTGAGCAATTTTGAAATAAAAGCTCGCATTATTCCTTCATTAATTGGGCGCACCTTATGATAGGGGTGTCAATATAGGTTATAACACGTGGGTCGACCCGCGACACGACACAAAAATTCGTGTTCGGGTTAACCCGTAAAAAAATTTGTGTCGTGTTCGTGTTGAGGTATTCATGTTCGTGTCGACCCATATTTTTTTTAATTATTTTATTTTTATTATTTTATTATTATTATTATTATTTTTTTAATTTTGAACCATTTTTTTTAAATTTTATTGTCAATTACCGTTTTGACCCCTATTTTGCGTGTTATTCGTGTCGTGTCGTATCAACACGCAAAAAATTCGTGTCGTGTCAGTGTTGAAGATTTTGACACGAACAAAAATTCGTGTCGTGTTCGTGTTGATGTATTCGTGTCGTGTCAAATTCGTGTCGTGTCAACCCGTTTTGACACCCCTACCTTATGATGAGATAAGGATGATATGTGGTGATGATAGCTTGCATGGTGGTTGACATTTAGGTGATCTATTATATGTGTATTTAGAGTTTTGTTCCAAATTTGAAAAGCAACATGCTGTGAAATTATATTGCATGAAGGGTCACCGTACAACCGTAGTTGAAAAAAGCGATGAGCATAGGTTTGTGATGAAGTGTCAAAACCATGCTGACGGTTGTCCTTGGTATGTGAGGGCAATCCTGCCCAAGAATGGAAATAGTTGGTGGTCCGTAAGCTAGGTAAAGATCACACCTGTCGTAACTAGGGTCTTGGTTGAGATCATAAATAGCTGGATTCAGAGGTTATACGTGCTGCTATTATGAGTATGTTTTGTTCTGATGTGCAGTTACAGATGGTTTGTGTATGTTATTTATTTAGTGAAAAATGTCTATTGACAATATTGAGAATTTGTTTTATTTTTTTAGGTATAGTAAGGGAAGATCTAGCTTTAAAATCAGTTCTGATACAAGAAAGGATAAAACATCTCTATGAATACAATGTAACCTACAGAAAGGCTTGGAAGGCAAAAATGAAGGCCCTTGTGAAGTTATTTGGTGATTGAGATAAATTGCATGCATTCTTGTCCAATTGCCTGACATACACAACACATCGTAATGTTGGTTTTGTTTTCAAGCTTGATATAGATGAATGTTTTGAATAACGTCTAGTTTATACTGACAAGGCTGTCTATCATAGGTTTTTGTTTTTTGGAAATATCACTAGACCATTGAGACATTTCATCGAGACATTTATTTATTGAGTTTATGGTTGTGATGTAATCAATTACAATACATGGTGTAATCGATTACAGCACGTGGCCAACAATCAAATTTTTGGTTTTGAATCGATTACAACTCGTGATGTAATCGATTACATTATGGATCATCGGTTAAAGCTATTTTAAATGTGTAATCGATTATATACGTGTTGTAATCGACTAAACAGAGGCAGATGGAGGAAAATGTTAGGACCAGGGAAATTGGTTATTTTTTAATTAATAATGGGCACAATGGTCAAAAAACATAATTATATACATCTTATTTATAATTTAAAATAATTTATATTTTAATATATTTTTTAAGAATATATGTAAATTAAATTTTAATATACTTAGTTTATAAGTTTCATGTCTGTTAATTTTTATTTTTATTTTTAGTGAATTTAAAATATCTGTTCAAAAATAATTACTAGTTAATATGGTAATATCAGAATCACAAAATTTATGTAATTCTTTTGATTTTTTAGTTCAAACTTACATATTCATTTTAAGAAAGGGTTTAATGTTTCTACTTTTACAAAGAAATTTTTTGTCATACTCACATAAAAGTGAGCGAGCCCCATTATAACCATAAGAGAGAAAAAATGAGGTTGCTTATTGGGACCTACTTACTTTTAAGTGAGTATGACAAAAAAAAAATTTCTATGTAAGTAGAAGCGAAGTGTTCATTATATATTTAATTGAAAATATTTTATATATTTAATGCAATAAATGGGTCGTAATTTTTTAATATGTGTAGATTTTTGATGCCTCTTTATGCCTAAGCAATTTTTAGAGGATATCGTAAATCATTTTCCACAAATTTGCTGTCAATTCTAGACCAGTGTTATTAGACCCGACTCGAACCGGTCGGGTCGACTCAAAACTTGGCAAACCTATTAGACTCGGTCAAAACCAATCAAAACATGGTAAAAAACGATGACCAATTCTCATGAAAATCGGTGGGTCATGCATTAAGAAAAAAAAAACAAAAACTAAAGTTGTCTGGTCTTGTCCGAAAAAAGTGTGGAACTCCTTTAAAAAACTTTTGTATCTTTGTTTGCTAATAGTATACTCTCCTATAGTGACCTCAAATTTCAGCTTCTAAGACTGAAGCAAATTGCGGAGCAGTAAATTAAGAGACGGTGACATATTAATTCCTTACAAATCCATTTTTATGATAAGGGTTGTTGGTAAATGCCTTATAATTATTAAACATGGTTAGTTAAGGATACTTGATAAAGGAATTGTATGTGGTTCCCATATATGATTTTTTTTTATCCTTACAAAAACTATGTAGGCTTGCAGCACAGTATAACAACTTTTTACATGTATTTGAATATTTTATGAATTTTTATGTATAAAATATAAGTTTTTATACAATAACACCAGTTGTGCAGTTCAATTGATGACCCATCGGTTGAACCAGTGACTCGGCCTGATCAATGACTCTGATAACATTGTTATAGACTAACCTACTTCTTTGAAGATTTTAATTATTGAAACTTTTTAATGAGGAAGGATATTGTAACAACCAATTATTATTACTACCAATCAATTTCATCGTTAAATATGTTGATCCAAAAATTATAATTATTTCTATTTTTGTATAGTTATGATTTTCCATATTTAATACTTTATATTTATTTTTACTTTTGTATGGTTATGATTTCCCATATTTCATGCGAAAACATGAAATATGGGAAATCATAACCATACAAAGGTCGAAATAAATATAACTATTGGATCAATATAGTCGATCTAACGGTGAAATTGATTGATCGTAACACTAATTGGTTGTTACATTATCCTACCCCTTTCTACTATAGCAGTAGCTATAGCAGATAACATAAATCTCTCGAGTATTCATTTCAATCAATTCTCAAAATTACAGCCTTGACAGTTATATATATCGTGGAACATTGTAACTGCTCCATCTTTCAGATTTGATAGAACAAGCCTCTCATGATTATATTTGATAGCGTTTAATATTTTTATTTTTATAGCAAATTTTTTTGTTTGGGTCACAGTGTCATCAGAATAAGATAATCACATTATAGAGAGAGAAAATGTTAATAAAATCCACGTACTTTGAGTGTTCTAGTGTTGAATCTTCCAAAAGGGTGTTCGAGGAAGATACCCTTTGCAGAGATGTGCTTACCTGCTTGTTGCGATGAAATTGTTTGATGAAATGCCTGAGAAGTGTTAGTCAGAGAAAAAAGTTTAGGGATTACAACATATTTAACATTTTAAGGATGGTAAACCGTAAACATTTCAGTCTAGACTATTGGTTGAACATGTATCAACCTTTCATTTTACCATGCTTTTGTCTTATGTTTATAGTTATTTTGGCTGATCTGTCGTGCAACTCTCTGCTTGCATCATTGACGCATAGTCTATATCACATCTTTTAGCATAAGGCAAGCAAGTGGATTATTTGTTATATGTCAAGAAACATTTCAACTCATATACTCTTTTATTTTTATATTATGTTATTCTTTTAACATATCATGTAAATAGCGTTTCACTGAAAAATTTACGCAAAAAAATTTAAATATTTCTTTTTTAATAACAAATTACGCAAATATAGTCATTTTGAATATATTTACACAAGTATAGCACCCAAACACGCTCTGGGGCGTGACCATCTGGAGGGAGACACTCTCACATAGGGCGTGAGTCAGGAGAGAGACACGTCTAAAGGAGGCGTGTTTCACGTGGCAAACCTGCCCAATCGGGCATGAGTGGCCCAATTCTACCCTAGTTAAACCCCGCTCCTCTGTACACTCTTCATAACTCTTCTCAATCATTATACTTATACTACTACATTCATTTTTCACTTTTTCATTCGTATTATGTTGTGCTTTTCATTATTATTTTTAAGAATGACTTCAAATTCTGATTTTATTCGTGTTGTTCTATATTATAATGGTAGGAAAGTGGAAGGTTGTCGTTGTGTTGTTTTTATAGGCGAGAAAAGGCCATCACGTATTAAGCGAAACTTAACCGTTGCGAAATTGCATCAGAAAATTAGCCAAAAATTATGTCTTGAAGATAACCAATCGACCACTTTGGTCACATCAAGATTATAGCAATCTGAATAATACATTAATTTGCAAGTGCTGGATGATGAAGACGTAGATATGGTAATGGAAGAATTCTTGAACCAGTCTAGAAAAGATTTCTTAGAGTTGTACGTGGATACTTCCAGGTGGAGGATGTTATGTTACGATGAGGTCAGTTGCTTGCAGTTCTCCTCGTAATTCATCCTCATATGTTGCTCCAGTTGTTAACATGTCCGAGGAAGATGAACATGACCCTACTTGGGTTATGAGTGACGATTATGACGATGATTATGAGAAAAATATCGCAATGGAGGACCGTCTTCTTCCAGAGGATGCGAGTGCTTCGGATAATGATGAAGAATGTGGCAAGTCCGCTACTCAAATCCAGATATGGCATGATTTGAGGGAGTCTCGAATCGTAGAACATCATGACATGGCCTCGAGTCAAATACCACAACATCCTAAAGGTATATTAGGACACAACTCATATATGAATATATGGTTTTGTTGATGTAATTAATTCTTGTTGTTACTATTATTACTTAATACACGTAGGTGATGATGTTGTTTCTCCTTTTTGGGCTAAAATTCCACATTACACATATATTGATTGGGATCATCCAAGTGAACAAGAATCATATAACCAGAGTTCGGGTTCAATCCAAGGTCCATGGCAATTAGGAGAAAATTTGTTTGCTAACCAGGAATTTATATCCAGAAAGAGGCTCATATGGGAATCAAGCGTAACCTCATGAAAGAGCATCAAGAAGCAATTGTGGTTGAGAGCATGCCTACAAAGTTAAGCATGAAATGTTGCACGAATGAGCAGGGTTGCCTATGGAGGGTCAGGGTAATTAAACCATATGGTGAAAATTAGAAGGTTACGTAATGGGGTAGGAGCACAATTGCTTGAATGACCATATTTCTCAAGATCACAGACAACTTGATTCTGACATGATTGCATCACTTGTAGTAGGTATATTATTTCAGAATATTATGATATATTTAAAAATTGGTTCATATACCTATGTTTGGTTTAATCTATGCATTACAATTTGTTTGTTAGAGATGATAAAAAAGGAACCATCAGTCTTAATTGCACTGGTTCACGAGAGGATAACTCATTCTTATGGATTCAAAGTTTTATATAGAAAGGCATGATATGCGAAGCAGAAAGCAATGGAAATATTGTATGGCGATTGGGAGGAATCACATGCATATTTACCCAGGTGGTGTGAATATATGCTTCGTTTTCACCAGGTTCCTTTTATAATATTTAAACAAAGGATTATTTTGTGGGGGTCAAATGGTCCCTGGAAAATGCGTATTCTAACGTATTTTTTTGGAATTTCAGACAGTGTTGCGAGACATTTAATTTTTGCAAACCAATGATACAAATTGTTGTCACTCATTTATACGAAAATACAAGGGAAAACTATTGATTACCACGGCTCGGGATGGAAATAATGAATGTTTGCCACTTGCATTTGTCAATCTTTGCATGCATGTTACATCGATGCAAAATATATGTCTCATTTCATATCGGCATCCTAGCATATTATCAACTGGAAAGAATCATCCTAATTGGTTGCCACCGAATGCGTTTCATGTGTATTGCCTTCGACATATTGCTAGCAAATTTAATCAATGGTTTAGAAATGACAAATTGAAGGCGACATTGATGAATATAGGTATGGTGTATAACGAGTCTTCAATTTGAATGCATTTGTTAATTTTCATGTCTTATTGGTTTTATTGTTGACAGGATATACTCCTTGTATGGTGGATTTTGAGAGAGCGTTTGCACGATTTCATGACACCAGTTCTCAGGTTGCGGATTGGATTGATGGCACCCCAAAGGAAAAATGGACGCGCGCACATGACGTTGAGGGACTACAATATGGATATATGACAACAAACCTGTCAGAGTCCATAAACATGATGTTAATGGGCCAAGAAACATGCCAATTACTAGACTGGTTAAGCATATGTACAGTAGATTGGTCCATTATTTCGTGGAAAGAGGTCAATCGGCGTCTTGACAAGTTCAGTCTGGTCATAGTTATTGCAAAAATGTGATTGTGGTCGGAAGAAGGCTAGAGAATTAAACCTGATTTTAAAATTTAACAGAAATTAATTATCCAATTAATGAACAGGTAATGAATAAGCCAATTACAAATAACATATACCTGTGTCCGAAGTGCCAGCCTGGGTGGGTAGGCTGAGGTAGAGGTAGAGCAATGAGGGAATCTGATCCAAGCCCATATCTAAAGCAATATGTGGCAACCACCCAAGTTTTTCTTGCACGGGTCTGTACTCACGTATAACTGTCTAAATAGATGGGCGAGAACCACAGAGCCCCAACTATATCTGCCAATGTCCTCAAACTCCCCTCCAAGCAATGGAACTTAACGACAAGTGATCTTACTACCACCTGATCTATCACAGAGTAGCCATGACCTTAATAATCGCAAAATATACGCCCTAGTGTAATGCCTCACCTCCTCAGGATCGTGGGCAACTGGACCCTAATGGGTATACAATCTATCCAGATATGAAATACTTAGACCGCCACCAAATATGTCTGTGCCAGCAACTGGGGCATGACCAAAAACCTGCTGACACTTGGCGGTCCAATCCAAAGTGGTATGCCCAGTAACTACTTTCCCGTAAGTAGGAAAACCAAGTATACCAACACGTCCTGTAATGTGATGATCATCTCTCCCTACGCCATATGAAACGTATGTGTCTCTGGTCTCCACCTCTCGACCAAAGCACTAATAAGGGCGCCATCCATCTGAAATACAAACAACAACTATCAATTATTTGTAACCACTTCAATAATTTATACAAATTAGTGTAACCACAATCTAGTTCATTACTTTGTAAATTACATACCTAAATATGACGCATATGTGCCACGTGTATGAAACCAGCCTGTGTGAGGTAGTTAGCCACAACGTCGGGAATATCATCATGACGGGGTCCACCCTGTAGTTTTTCTCGTCGAGTCTTCAACCCTCTAACCTTTTCCTCGTTCCACACGGTTTGTGAAACGTGAGTGTGATGTGTCCTCTTGCGAAGTACCTCCCACCTATATGGTTCAAGAAGTACATGTGTACAGGGATCGGAAGGCTCAGTCTCACCATCGGATGTAGACCGCGGTGACTCAGATGAAGGTGAATCAGCCATAACAGAATACTATTATAAAAAAACAAATTATACACAAATAATTATATTAGATTATATTAATTTAAATTAAATTTAATTTAATTTATTTACATTCAATTGAATTGAATTTAATTAAGTCAAATTAAATTAAATTAACTTAAATTAAATTAGATTAAATTACATTACATTATTCTAAATTATATTACATCATATTAAAATGAAATAAAATTAATATTGCCAACTCTAATATTTAAAAAAAAAAAAACTTTAATTAAAATATATTAGTTATTTAAAAAATTATATGTTCATATATGCCATTTCTATATAATTATATTGCGTCACTAATCATACCTTCTTACGTCACTAACCATTTTCTAACCTAAGTCACTAACAATTTTCTAAGCTACTAACAATTATCTAAGCCACTAACTATTTTCTACATCACTAATATCATATATCTATTGCTGTATTTAAAAAATAGAAAACAGATATTGGGACTTACTTGAGTGAGAGAGCTTTGATGTGCAAAAAGCTGAAGACAAAATCTAGAGAGAAGTTAGATGTTATTTTTAGAGAGAAGGTGTGAATAGGAAAAATGGAAAAAGGGGTTATATATAAGCCACATGGAACATGCCCCACAAGGGCTTGTCTCTTTCTTCAAACACGTCCTCTGTGGGTGTGTCTCTCTCATCCAGGTCACGTCTCTTTTGGGCGTGTCTCTCACCTGGCTCACGTCCCATGTGAGCGTGTCTCTCTCCGGATGGTCACGCACCCCTAAGACGTGTTTGAGTGCTATACTTGTGTAAATACATTCAAAACGGCTACGTTTGCATAATTTGTTTTTAAAAAAGTAATATTTATTTTTTGCCGAAAAACTTAAGGTGTTAATTGGAGTAATTTTTATATTATATTATTCCTTTAACATCATAGTTTGGAGTTGGTGGTGAGTGGGGAAGTATTTTAGGGCTAGGAAGGTGATGGATGTGGGATCTGATACTAGCAACGGAAAATTAACAAATTCAAACTTGGAACAGCAATTGCCCAATTCGAACTTGCAACAACACTAGATCAAATTAGTATTAGATGCAAATGAAATCAATTGCTAATAATAAATGTAACACTCCATTAATTATTACAGTGGGAAGGACATAACAAAAACAGAGATGTAAGATTTACATATTTCCATAAACGATAACACCAAAGACTCATCAGAGCACAACAATAATGGTAAATGACGAAAGAAATAAAAACAAAAAATGCAGATACCATACATTTGTTCCTCGTTGATTTACCTTCCTGGCTAGGGTTGAATTGACCTGAGAGCTTCCATCTCCTCCCTGAACTTGGGCATGGCGGCAATAGGGAGGGATGAGAAAATCCTAACTCCTCCTTTCATTGATGGATCAAAGTTATTAGGAGGTGCAAAAATGCACAAATTCACGTACTCAAACAAGTCGCATGGGGCGGGTATTATATTTACAGGTTCCTCCCAACCAAAATCCACCTTTTCCAAGAAACCCAAATGCTTCCACTCAGACAAAATCGTGAGTGCACGACTACCATCGATGTCAGAGTACATTTGTTTCGTCTCCAAAGTGTTGATTGTGTTTCTGATATAATCAGTGGTAAAAGCAGCATTTTTAGTCTCCTTGATGAGCTTCACGATCTCTGATAGTGGCCTTTCGTTGAGTTCCCTCACTGTTAGCACAACATTTGCATCAACAATAGCATTCCCATAATAGCCATTAGGCAAAGGAGAATCCAGCAAATGTTGTCTCACTCCCACCAAGATATTTAGCATAGTTTTCCCATCGTAACTCAGTTTTAAGGCTCTGGCTCTTGACCTCCACACATAGGCAGCAAGTGATTCAAAAGTTGTGAAGCTTTCCTTCTTCAAACTCATCTTGAGTCTTCTTATGCTGTCTCTGTCCACTTTAAAGCATTCATGCGTAAGAACCGTTGTTGGCAGAAATGGTGAAACTGCAGCACAAGCCTCATCCATGGGGCTTTGCAATGGTTGCTTTGTTATTGTTCCAACTAGTCTCTCTCTATCCCACACAGGTTTCACAGATGGCTCACTTTTTCCACTAGCAAGTTCAGCTAAGGCTCTGAAGAATTGAGATGCTCCATGACCATCACAAATAGAGTGTGACACCCCCATTCCAATTGTGAAACCCCCACATAGAAATTTTGTTACCTGGAACACCATGGGATATTGGTAGCCATTTTCATCTTGAGAATTAGAAAGATGAAACACCAAGTGTTTGGTAATTGTTGTGTGAGTGCCATCCAAGTAATGAAGAGAAGTAAGGTCGCAGTTAGCAATTGCCTCCAAGAATGGAACACCATCTGCATTGCAGATGACTCTAAGTTTTCCATCAACGTGTTTCAGTAGCCTACCAGCAAGAGGATAATAATAAAGCAAAGCCTTTGAGAGTGCTTCTTTGATCACATGAACAGGGTCTTGTACTTGGCCATTAGGGGTATCATGATTTGCTGATCTATATACATGAACTGTTTGACAAAGACTATTGATGTCGGGTCTATTGTCAAGTGTAGACATAGAAAGAACTGAAGAAGGTGTGGGATTTGATGGTTTCACAAGTACAACTTCTTTCATGTCAAGCTTGAGGGATGCCTTCTCATATGCCATGGAAAACGGTGGGGAGAAACGTAGCAAGGAAGAATTTAATTATATAAGAGATAGCATCAACTCAGACCTATTTATGCAAGAACGATCACAACTAAAATAATATAATTCGTATTATTCTATGTAAGATGAGCTTTTATAGATATTCAAATCTTTCTTCCCGCATGTCTTTCCACGTTTATCCATGGCACGTCAGAAGGCATCCCTCAAGCTTAACATTAAAAAAGTCTCTCTTATCATTATTGTTGCGCTTTGAATCTTTTCGCATTAATTATGAACTTGGAAAAGCGTCATAAACAGAGATCAACACACACCAATTTTCACCATGGAAAATTTCTTTAATGTAAAGAGTAAAAATTACGGGATTTTGTCAAAAATAAAACTTGCACCATAAAAAAGGAATTACGAGATTCTCTCTTTCATATAAAAACCCGAGGAATACGCAAAGATGTTGTAAGTAATAGTTATTTATTTATTTATTTGTTGTATTGGGCTTAGTCCGTTAGGTCAAGAATTCTACATTATGTATTCTCTATAAATAGAGAACTATTTGTACAGATTATCCACAATTCAATAATATATCAGATTACCCTTTTTCAAGTTGGTATCAGAGCTCTCGATCCTAAGGGCTCTGCTTCCACGCCTATTGCCTTTTTTTGGGCAAAACCTTAGTTCCTTTGCCTCTTGCTGCCATCAGCCGCCACCGGAAAAAAAATTTCGGGGACCTTTTGAACCAAGAGGGCCACTATTGACCTTTATTTTCGTCGATCTATCATCCTACGCACCGTCTCTCAGCTACAAACGACTCAAACACTTCCGACCGCCTCCAATCAGATCTGTCTTCACTGTTTAGACACTTTTTCGGCGACCTTTCAACTCCAACTAGCCACAGACAGGTTCGCGCTCGTCGGACGAACTCGCCGAAGAAAGCCCAGGCCAGAAAGCCACCGCACGCGCTCTCACGCGCCACCTCCTTCTCTGCGCATGACACCCACGCGCCGACAGTTTCACCGGCGCATGGCTAAGATTCTTCGCCGCGGACCACTGTTGTTAAGCTCGTCCCTTCATCCTCTTTCTGGATCTGTGCTTTCCCCTCTGATCCGACGTCGTTTGGTATACTTTGTGTGTTTTTTTGGCTTCTTGGTGCTATTTTGTAACTATTTTTTGCAGAATGGCTTCTCCAGACACTGATTCAACTCTTGCAAACCCATATGCAAATTCTTCTACACAATCTGCGGTGACCCCTCTTGTTCACAATGATCTTCCAATTCTAGATCAGAGTTATAGACTTGATGGATCAAATTATTTTTCGTGGTCTCAACTTATTCGTACTACCATCAAGAGTCGCAATAAGATTGCTCATCTTGATGGCCCTGTTCCTGATGCCACCGATCCTAATTTTGCTGTCTAGGATAATGAGGATTCTCTTATCATGACTTGGTTGGAATTCGATGACTCCTGAAGTGGGTCGTCACTGTATGTTTTTATCTTCTGCTAAGGAGATTTGGGAAACTGTCCACTCAATCTATTCTTGGAAACAGGATATGGATGCACGTTATGAATTGAGAAATAAAATCTTTTCTACTAAACAAGATTCCTTATCTGTGACTGCTTATTATGGTATTATGAAGGAATTATGGACTGAGCTTGATCAATTTCAGAGTTTGAAGATGCAATGTATTGCAGATGCTACTGCCTTAGCCAATGAGGTAGAAAATGAGCGTATTTTTGATTTTCTTGCTGAGTTGAATTCCGAGTATGATCCTATTAGGGTTCAAATACTTGGCAAAGATACGTTTCCATCCCTTTCTGTTGTTTTCAATACTGTTCGAGGAGAAGAGACTCGTCGGGGAGTTATGATGAACTCTGATAAATCTGTCATGCTGTCATCACATGATGGTGCTGCCTCTAAACCCACTGATGGGTCTGCTATGATTTCCATAAAAAAAGATGGTTCTTCTCAAGGGAATTCATTTACAAAATTTTCTGATGGTGCATCTTCTAGACCTAAGAAAGATTATCGTTGGTGTTCTTATTGTAGAAGAACAGGTCATATCAAGGATCTATGTTTTCGCCTCCATGGAAAGCAAAAGGTCTTAGAAAAGATGGCAAGGATGGGTGGTCAAGCACATTTTACTTCCTCTGAAATAGCTCCTGCACCTAATGAGACCCAACCTGCATTTCGTCAAGATGAGTTGGAACGGCTTCGAACCATCCTTGATTCTCTGAGTAAGCCATCTGATACTAGTGCTTTGGCTATGACTGGTATGAGCTCCAATACTTATTTTTTTTCTTTCTTAATGTACTGATTTTAAACATTCTTGAGTTATTGATTCTGGTGCTACTGATCATATGGCTTGTTGTGCTTACTCTTTTACTTCTTATAACCCTACCATTGGCACTCATACAATAGCCGTAGCTGATGGCTCACATACATCAGTTGCGGGTTCTGGTAACATAAATTTACATCCTTCCTTACATCTTAAAGATGCTCTTCATGTCCCTAAACTCTCTACTAATCTTCTTTCTATTCAAAAAATTACAAAAGACTTGAATTGTACTGTAACCTTCTTCTCTACTCACTGTGTTTTCCAGGATCTCGCCACGGGAAAGACGATTGGGGGTGCTAAAGAGCAAGGTGGGCTGTACTATCTGGTGTCACAATCTCCCGCAAATAATGTTAAGGATCACATCTTGCTGACTCAGGGCCAGTCAACTGCTAATTCTCTGTTTTGGCTTCATCATAAGCGCTTGGGACATCCTCCATTTAGTTTATTCAAGTCTTTATTTCCGTCATTGTTTTTGTCTAAGTCTGTTGAGTCTTTTCATTGTGATGTTTGTGAGTTTGCTAAGCATCATCGTGTGTCTTTTCCTTCTAGTATTACTAAAAGTGTTGAACCTTTTGATCTTATTCATTCTGATGTTTGGGGTCATTCTAAGATCCATCATTCTTCTGGTAATAAATGGTTTGTTTCTTTTATTGATGATTGCACTCGTATAACTTGGGTTTACTTAATGCGTGAAAAGTCTGAGGTACCACAACTATTTTTTCAATTTTATAAAATGGTTGAGACCCAATTTGGTAAAAAAATCAAGAGACTAAAGACTGATAATGGTACTGAATATGTTAATCACTGTTTTTCCCAATTTATACAAAGTCAAGGTATGATTCATGAACTTACTTGTGTATACACCCCTTAACAAAATGGGGTTGCTGAAAGAAATAATCGTCACCTTCTTGAACTGGCTGGTGCCTTACTGTTTCAAACACATGTACCCAAATGCTATTGGGGAGATGCCATTCTTACTACAGCGTTCTTGATCAACCGTTAAACCACTCGGGCTCTTGCCAATGTAAGTCTTATTCACTCAATAACTTCTTTTTTTCCTTCTGTTCCAACTATGCAGAGTTTTTCTCCGCGAGTGTTTGGGTGTGTTGTCTTTGTTCATGTTCATAAACATCATCGTAGTAAGTTAGATCCTAGGGCCCTTAAATGTGTCTTCCTTGAATATGCTCCTGATAAGAAGGGCTACAAGTGTTATCACCCTGGCAGTCAAATTTTTGTTGTTTCTATGGATGTTACATTTCAGGAATCTGAATCTTTTTTCCAAGGTCCTCATCTTCAACGGGAGAATAATTCAGCAGAAAACTCATCAACTTCCTTCTTTGAGTTTGTATCTTCAGTGTCTACTCCTTCTCCTCCTCCTCTTTCTGTTTCTCCTGTGTCTGATCCTCTTGTATCTGATTCTCCTGCTACTGATCCATCGAGTACACCAGAGATACGAAAGATTGTGACACCTGAGTTGGTATATCATAGAAGAAAACAACCCACATTGATTCACCAACAACCTCAATCGTCTAAACCACTGGTTTGTCCTGAATCTCATATTTATGATCATGATATTAATACTTCTGATGACTTACTCATTACTACTGAATCTGATGATTTACCCATTGCCCTAAGAAAAGGAAAAAGGTCTTGTCCCAAGAAATCTTGTTCCTCATGTCCCTCTTGTACTCAATACCCTATCTCCCATTTTGTTTCTTCTACTAATCTTTCTGTGTAGCACAAAAGCTTTGTTTCAACACTAGATTCTATTTCAACCCCAAAATCAGTACATGAAGCATTGAAAGATGGAAATTGGGCTCAAGCCATGCAAGAAGAGATGAATGCGTTGGAGAAAAATAAAATATAGGAGGTTATTGATAGACCCAACGAAAAGAAAACAGTAGGGTGTAGATGGGTTTATGCACTGAAGTATAATTCTGATGGCACTCTTGAGAGATATAAGGCTCGACTAGTTGCCAAAGGTTACTCTCAGACCTCTGGCATTGATTATAAAGAAACCTTTGCTCCAGTTGCAAAGATGAATACGGTGAGAGTCTTGTTATCCCTTGCTGCCCATTACAATTAGGATATAAATCAATTTGATGTGAAGAATGTCTTCTTCAATGGTGAGTTAGAAGAAGAAGTCTACATGGATATCCCGCCTGGTTTTGATTCTGTGAATGGAGAAAATAAAGTTTGTCGATTAAAAAAGGCCATGTATGGATTGAAGCAGTCACCTCGTGCCTGGTTAGGAAGGTTTACTAAGGTTATGATGACCTTAGGATACAAATAGAGTCAAGGAGATCACACCATTTTCTTTAAGCACTCCCAAGATGGGTAGCTCACTGTGCTCCTTGTATATGTTGATGATATTATTATCACAGGTGATGATTTTGTGGAGAGACATATTCTGCAAACATGGCTAGCCTCTGAATTTGAAGTTAAAGACCTTGGGAAACTGAGATATTTCCTAGGGATAGAAGTAGCTCATTCAAGCAAAAGAATTTTTATCAGCCAGAGGAAATATGTTCTTGATCTTCTCAAAGAAGCAGGAAAGCTCGGGTGTAAACCCTGTAATACTCCTATTGAGCAGAATCACAAGATACGTTATGAAGAGGAGAGTCCTCCAGTTGATAAAGGACAATATCAACGGCTAGTTGGGAAATTGATACATCTGGCTCATACTAGACCAGACCTAGCTTATGTTGTTATTGTTGTCAGTCAGTTTATGCATGATCCAAAGGAGAAACACATGTAGGCAGGAGAGAGAATTCTTCAATATCTTTAAGCTACTCCTGGTAAAGGACTGTTATTCCAGCGTGATGTCAATCTCTCTTTAGAAGTCTACACTGATGCTGATTATGCTGGATCTGTGACTGACCGTCGTTCTATCACTGGATATTGTATGTTTCTTTGTGGTAACTTGGTGACGTGGAGAAGTAAGAAACAAGATGTGGTTGCCAGATCAAGTGCAGAGGCTGAATTTCGAGCTATGGCTCAAGGCATTTGTGAGTTACTGTGGCTAAAAAATGTACTTGATGATCTCAAAATAAAATATGAGGGACCTATGAAGCTACTATGTGATAATAAGTCCGCTATTTGTATAGCTCATAATCCAGTTCAACATGATCGGACTAAACATATTGAGGTCGACCACCATTTCATCAAAGAGAAACTTGATAGTGGGTGGATTACCACTCCATACATTCTCACTGGACGTCAATTAGCTGATGTATTGACAAAGGAACTTTCTTCAGACAGATTTCAAGAGCTTACTAGCAAGCTGAGAATGATAAATATCTACTCCTCAGCTTGAGGGGGAGTGTTGTAAATAATAGTTATTTATTTATTTATTTATTGGATTGGGCTTAGCCCATTAGGTCAAGAATTCTAGGTCATTTATTCTCTATAAATAGAGAACCATTTGTACAGATTAAAAACAATTCAATAATATAACAAATTACCCTTTTTCAAGTAAAGATTATCTCACCCTCTAATGGGATAACATATAATTGTTTTCTCTCACAAAAAAGATACCTTTCTCTTGCCAACAAAAAATCTACCTTGGTTGTTTTTCTTCACCTTCAATGTTTGTGTTGGATCTTCTTCTTTAGACGATTTTTCTTTCTATGAATGTTCTTTAGCAATAGGGAAGTGATCCTTTTTAAACTTAAGAACTAGGAAGACTTTGCATATTTGGCCTGATCGATCATGGGCTATAGACCCATCAAATCTCTTCCTATATGCTCGTAGGATAGGATGTTCGAGCTCCCCATATTTGAGTCGATTTAGTGAGATTGTTAATCTCGCACCTTCACAACAAATTTCAAACTTTCTGGTTGGAAATGTATTGGTCATCCTGTCTGATTAGTTCAGGGGAGTGTGGACTTTGTCGAGTTGTGCGTGCTTTTTTTCTATTACATCTCGAATCCAATGAGTGATAGGTTGGATTTTTTACTAAGTGTATAACATTCTGATTATGATGCCTTACATACATCTCCTGTTTGTAGCCTAACTCATATAGGAAATTCTTCATTCACATAATTTCCTTGCAAGCTTCAATTGCAATAATGTACTCGGCCTCAGTGGCAGAAATGAGAAAACACTTATGAAATTAGACTACAAGGATATTGCTCCCTTTGCAAACATAGTCAAGTAACCCGACGTCGACTTCCTCAAGTTAGCATTGCAACCTAGGTCAACATTTGAGTAAGCTCCCAGGTCGGGTTTTCCTTTTTCGAAACACAAAATCTATAGATTGTTTCTCAAATGTATTTGAATATCCATTTGCCAATGTCCCAAGGCTCCTTGATCGAATTCTAAAAAAAAATCGGTTTGCAAGTTCGACTACATGAGTTAGGTTGGGCCTATGCATATCATGACGTACATAAGACTGTCCCCAGCTGATTATATGAGATCTTTGACATTTCTTTACTCTCTTCATCAATGGTCAGATTTTGCTTCTAACTTAAATTTATATGTTTGGCTAAAGTAGTACTTACTGTCTAGGCTTTTCCATGTTGAACTTCTTGAGAGTTTTCTCATTGTACTTCTCTTGAAATAACCACAACAACTTCTTCGGGTAATCTCGGACAATCTTCATCTCAACTTGCTTAAGGCTTTTTTAAAGGAACCTATTTTATTCATATATTCCTCATAGAAAACTATATATATTGGCTTCTTACAATCAACATGATAACTGGAACGTAAAGTTGATAACTAAACTTGTCCTTTGGGTCGAAATACACTCTCCTTGAACTTTGCATCCAACTTGGCTCTTTCTTCCTTGGAGATATTATTGAATGCTTTGCATCCAAACTTCTTCAGATACTCATAATACCTATTTTACCTATCCATACTTGTTACAGGATTTCTCCTTTCAACGGGCATGCTAGTGATAGGTTATTTAGCTTTATTGCACTCTTCACAAATTCTCTCTAAAACATCTTGGATAATTTGGCGTGAGAAAGCAGCTACGTACTCGTTCTATAATTGCTCGGCTCCTTCTCTCGACAATGGTGTTCAACAGGAGTGTCTTTGGAGGAGTCTTATATAACTTTATGCTTGCTGACCTATATTACGTCTTAAAGGGATATCTATACTCTCAACTATTATTAGCTCGAATGGCCTTCAACTTTTTCCTAGTCTCTCTTTCTACTATTGCATGTCAGTCTTTAATGCTTAGAGTATTTGATATTTTGTGTTGAACAAAGATACCCACATTCTTCCAAGGTGTTCGTCAATAAAAATCACAAAATAATATGCACCGCTAGAGATATTTCCAACAGAGAAGATACATTAGTGTGAACTAGGTCAAGAACATACCTCATTCTTTTAGGTTAGTCAAATCTTTCAAATGATACTCAACATTGTTTGTCAGCTAAGTAATGCTGTGTGTCCCCTAAAGTTGGCTTTTCAAGTTTGGCAATAATTACTTTTTGGAGAGGATTTGTAGTCCTTTTTCATTCATGTGGCCAAGTCTTCTATGTAATAGCTCTATATTTGATCCATCTCGGACATCATTAATCTCTTCACTTTTAACTTGCCTTGCATAATATAGAGAGATTCTTCTTTCTTTTCTTGGGCTACAACCAAGCTTCGTTTGACGAGTTTACGTCAACCTACACCAAAATAGTTTGCTAGCCCAACTTCATCAAGCTTACCTTCCGAGATGAAGTTGAGTCGAATGTTTGGAAAATTACTAACCTCCTTCAAAATCAATTTGTCGGTCATCCTCGTGACTTCACTAATGCTGACTATCTTGTTGATAACATAATTACCCATCTTCACAATACAAAAAAGAGGAGAAAAATCCCTTATGAGGAGTGATGTGAGTGGATGCTCTTGAGTCCACAATCCACCATAATTATCATATGGTACGTTGAGATAATTGTCTTCACCAATTAGGAAGACATCAACCTCTGCATTAATTGAAATAGTCGTGGTACTATTTCGTCTTCCTTCTTCAGATTTATTAGGCTCGACTAAACATTGTTGTTTCCTGATCTCTGTTGCGACTTCAGCAAGTGTACCGATCGTAAAAGTAATAAAGTGTATGTGAGTACGAGATCGTTCCCACAAAGATTATAATTTCAAGCACTAATTCACAATTTATGCTTTATTTGGACAAAAAATTACGAAAATCTCTAAATTAAAACCTAAAACCATGTAATAGCATAAAATGACAAAATTAACAAGCAAATAAGAAAAAGGAAAGTTGTTTTGACAATCAATGAAAAGCACAGTTAGAGATTCGATTTCTCCCGATTTTTCCTTTATGTTATGAATTAATACCCTTGCGTAATTTCCCTTAATGTACTGCCAATCGATTCCACTAAATTAATTAGGATTCAATCCCTTGACACCCTAATTCTTTATAATCTTGAAAGAAACCTAGTTCTCCGATTATTCCTCAAGAAAATGAGCATTAAGATTAAGAATCACAAGATTACATTATTATCCTATGTCTATTCCTAGAATCATAAGGATTACAATGAATTTAGCATGCATGGATTATGTACAAATATTCCTATTGTCATACAATCTCCCTAAATTAATCTACAAGATCAAACTCATAGAAGGCATTAAGAGTAAATAAATTCATGCAATATAAAAAGGGAAATTACATTAAAAATTCAATCCATAAACATAAAGATTCAATTGGGTTCTATCTACCATTAACTACCAAGAAATCTAGCCTAGCATAGCAAATTAAAAAACACAAGAAAACAATAAAGCTTCCCCAAACTCCATTGGTGTGATGGCGTTGTGAATCTTCAAAGTCCCCAGTATATTCTTGAATTCCAACCGCCTCTGGTGCTCCAAAGCATAAAGAACGCGCTTCTATGACCAAAAAAAGGTTCAACTCTTCAAAATTATCAAAAAGTTCTTAATTGGCTTTCAAAACTCCCTTATTCATGTATATATATGATCTGATATAAGACTTCTTATTTATGTATCAGTGTAAGAATAACCTGCCTATATATATAAGAAGTCCTGCATATGATTTTATGTAAGACTTCTTATTCATGTATCGGTGTAAGAATAACTTGCCAATATATATAAGAAGTTATGCGCGCGCGCGCGCGCGTGCGTGCGTGCGTGTGTGTAAGTAAGGATCTTTTGACTCTAATAAGACTATGTAGCCTTATTTTTCATCTCAATCGTTGATTTCTGCTCATCTATCAATTATAATTTAATAAGTTATACGATTTAATTAATTATTAATTTCAAATAAATTACAACAATTAGATGGACAAAAATCAATAGTTAATACGAGAAGTAAGACTTATATACATATATTAATAAGTTATATATATATATATATACATATATATATATATATTTTGGGGAAGGATCCGTTTACAAATTTTTATTTTTTTTTACAAACTACACTAATTATGACTGGTCATACATTCTTGATTGAAATATGACCGACCATACTTAGTGTACTTTGTAAAAGTTTGTAAATATAACATTCTCCACATATATATATATATATATATATTCAACCCTACTTTTTTTTGTTAGGGGAATAATTTAAATATTAAATTAGAGGGTATTATTTAGAGAATGACTTTATTTCTTAGCCTACTCTTTTCCAAAAAATGATATATCTTTATTAATTTTAAATTTAAATTTCTATAGTTATTTATATAATTAAAATGATAAAGATTATTATAACCCTGAAATAAATTAAAATTATAAATACACCATATTTTTTGCCTCAAAACGATGTCGTTTCAGTGAACATTAGACAAAATTATCTAAAATAACTTTAGAAAAAATGAACCATTTGTTGTGAAATTAATAAAAGCTATAGAGAAGAATATAGAGATAAGAGAAAGAGGGGAATGAATTCTTGTTCTATATTATAGTACTTCCATGATGATTTATACATGTCTTATTTATAGGCTCAGAAAACATGAAATACATAATAACTACAATTAGTTCTCTAACGGTCATAGCGTCTCCAACAATCATAACATCTTTAACGGTCATAACGTTTATATAATGGTTTGGACAGCCAACAGTTAAATTGTTTATAACACTCCCCCTTGGATCCAATAATCCTATTGAGAAGAAACATGTATTAGAAGTTGCCTCATTAAAAACCTTACCAGGAAAACCCAATGGGACAAAACCATAGTGAAGGAAAAAATAGTGCAACACTTATTTTACTCCCCCTGATGATAATATTATTTAATATCTCTGAGTTTACACATCCCGATCTTGTTAAGGAGCTTCTCAAAACTTGAAGTAGGTATCGCCTTGGTAAATAAATCTGCCAAATTAAACGAATTTGTTGAACATCAATTTTACCATTTTGTTGAAGCTCATGAGTGAAGAAGAATTTTGGTGACATATGCTTCGTTATGTCTCCTTTGATGTATCTTCCATTTAATTGAACTATGCAAGCAGCATTATCTTCATGCAATATTGTTGGAACCTCTTTTTCTAACTAAAAACTGCATTCTTTTCAGATGTGTTTCGTCATTGACCTTGATCATACACATTCTTGACTTTTTTTCATGAATTGCTATTATCCCATGGTCGTGCTTCCACTTGTGAATAAATATCATGTTTGGAATCTAGCTTTGCATGGATCCTGCATTATTCTAGTATCTTCATATCAAAAAGAATTAATTCTTACTAACAAATTTACAAATAAAGATGAAATGTAAGAGTAAGGGGGAACATATGAGGTTTGAAAGTCAAACATCCACTTTAATAATTTCATAATTCTCCCTTTGATGTTCACTCTTTATTATACGATAATAAGATGTTCACCGTTTTATGTTAATCGAGCTCATATAACTATTGGGATACTCAATGGATTTGTTTTAACCATGTAAAATATCTTTAAATTGCAAGTCAACTGAGAGATAAATATTTTATTAAGATGATTATTCCACACATGCCTTTATTGCTTTAATCCATTAATGATATTTGAAGATTCATTCAACGAATTTCGCGGGAATTTTTATATACTTCAAGCATTTTAGATCATTCTAGGATTTTCATATATATTTAACTGTCGATTGAATAAGCCACATAAATAGGCTATAATAACATATATTAGACGCATTTCAACCTTTTAATGTACTGCCAGATTATTAAAATATCTGAAGGTGATTTCATCCACCACAAGAGAATATATTTTCATATAATAGATGCCAGGCTGTTGAAAAATTCTTGTGCTATAACAACTTCATTATAATTTTTGCACATTTATACCCCACTGGCATTACACCTTCGTGTTTGGACTATAGGTCCAAAAACTTTAAATTTGAATTGCGTCTTTATATTTTGGCCAATCATCATCAACAAATTTAGCTTCAAGATCCTCATCTTGTTTCATCATTTCATTTTATGCAAAATGTTGTCGACAACTATATCTTTATGGTTCCAACGTTTTTCTGTAATGACATAACTAATAGAGATCTCTTTGTTTTCATTATTTTCAGGTACTTAAACCTCCATTGAGGTTTTATCAAAGTTATGTCTTCATGATTAAAAATTGTTTCCATATTATGATCATCTTAATCATCTTCTCCTTTCCTCTTTTTGAGGATTTTTATCCTTGGAATCGATCTTTTTTCATGTACAATATGAATTGGAGCATTTGCAGTTGGAATATTAGACTTATTGGTCAGTTAAACCATTTGGCAGTTAATGTATAATATCATTTTCTCATATTTGCTTTGTGCAAGGATCTATATGAGATAATAATGCACTCTATATTTCCAACTATTTATTCTCTCCTCGTTATGTTGGAAAGACTGATAACAATAATCCACTAAATCTCTAGTCATTATTTCAAGATATTATTTAAGGAGATTCATATCCAACATATATTCTCAGCCGTATTTGGGATTCATCTTTGTGCATTATGGTGGAGTAATTAGAATATAAATCGCACGTCTAAAAATTATTTGACTCCTGACCATAAGCCAATGTAATGGGGAGATGATATTGGCATAATGCGCACAAGTACTACAATATAAAATATAGTATATCCCCATGCAAGAATAGAGAGCTTTGTTCTCATAAGCAATATTCTAGCAATCAATTTGAGACATATATATTCACCAGCATTATGAAGACGAATTGTCTTTATTAAACCTAGGAATTGTTCTCTTGATATTATCATTTGAGCAAACAACCTCACAAATATCAATATGTGAGTTAATAATGTATATATATGTGGCCATTTTGTCGAGGCATCTATTAAATTCATAATATTTGAAAAGTCCACATGATGGGTGAATGGGCCCATATATTTCACCCTATATGCATTTTAAAAATGTAAGAGATTGAATCTCAACTTTAGCCGGTGATAATTTCTCTTGAGAACTACCAGTATAAGAAAATTCAATAAATTGGAGAATCTTTTGGTTCTTCAATGCATGATCATAAGAATTTTCAACAATTTTTCACATCACATTTGATCCGGGATGGTCCAGCCGGTCATGCCAATTTTTGATTTACTATGACATGTTTTTTAAATCAATTTTGTACTATCAGTTATTATGTTGACATTGCCTTCTTCCATTATCAAATAAGAGGAATATCCATATTCTTCATTAGAATAAAATAATATTCTTCATTAAAATAAAATAAAATACATTAAAAGACATGTAGATGAAAAGAAATAAAAACTAAAAGAAGATTTACATTTAAAAGAAACAAGCTAATTAAATAACATAATATTAATTATTATTATCAAGGAAGTCTGCAACATCCAGATGTCTAATATATGTGATGCCAACAAAATTATCCTCAAGATTTGCTTCAGTATCATCAATTTTGAATGTCAAATTTGTCTCCACAATATTTTCTTTCTCCTTGATTGAGGGTTGATAAAGCTTGACAAATATTCTAGAGTGCGATAGATTTGTGCCCTATGGCCTTTCGTACCACATCTATGGCATATATTATCTTTAGTCCTTGAAGAGTTACTTTGAGGACCCTTGTTATTCTCTTGTTTATTTCTATAGTGGCATCGATAAATATTTGGACCCTTTCCTCGTCCATGGCCATGACTGCTACTATAATTTTGTCTTCTTTCAAAATTATAATGAGTTGCTACATTCACTTCAGGGAATGGAGCAGATCTAGTGGGACGAGCTTCATGATTTTTCATTAATAGCTCATTATTTTGTTGAGCCACAAGAAGACATGATATCAATTCAGAATATTTCTTAAAGCCCTAATCATGATATTGTTGTTGCAATAACACATTTGAAGCGATCAAAGTGGAAAATGTGAAGCGATCAAAGTGGAAAATGTTTTTTTCCAAGAAGTCCTCATCAGTAGTAATATTTTCTCCACATAACTTTAACTGAGAACTAATTTTAAAAATTGCAGAATTATACTCACTTACATATTTGAAATCTTGCAATCTCAAATGCTTCCAATCATAGCGAGCTTTAGGCAAAATAACTGTCTTTTGATGGTCGTACCTTTTTTTTAAATTATTTCACAATTCAAGTGGATCTTTCACAATCAAACATTCAGCCTTTAATCCTTCATGGAGATAATGACAAAGGAAAATCATGGCCTTTTCCTTATCTTGATTGGATGTTTTCTTTTCTTTCATAATTGTATCCCCAAGACTTTTATCATCAAGGTGGATTTTAGCATCAAGGAGCCAAGCCAAATAATTTTTGCCCGTTATATCAAGTGCAATAATTTTTCAAGTTTTCCAAGATTTGACATGATGCTGTCTAATATAAAAGGAAACGAAGGTTAAAATAAATTCTATTTTGTACACAATGCGTATAACATGTATAAATAAGACAATATTTAGTACAATAATATTTGAGTACAATAATATTTGAAATATTCTAAGGGTAAAGTGTGTCTCATTTTAAGAGAGAGAAAGAGATAGATAAAGAAGGAGAGAGAGTTGACAAAAAAATAAAGGTGTGGGTCCCACCTCTTTGTGAGAGTGAAAGGATATAAGTTGTGTCATTTAAAAGGATAAACACTTTTTCCATCTTCTAATAACGGTATCCTTATATCATAAATTTGAATGTAACAATATCATTAAAGCTAAAATAAAACATCAATTTTAAATCATGAATGAAGTAATATTCCTCATAAATGTTGAAATAGTTTCAAATCCAAATCACTTTATAAGAATTTTTTTTAAACAATAGTTTTAAATCCTTTTCATTTCCATTAATTCCTTACATATCCAAATCACAATCATAATGAAGATCACAATTATAATCATCATCATAATTATTATTATTATTATTATTATTATTATTTTTAATCAGAAAAGAAAAAGAAAAAGATAAAAGGGCATAGAGTTCTTGACTCCCATCGTACTTTGGCAGACGTGCCGAGTCAAAGTCCTCCGGGAAGGGAGGGTTCAGTATTTTATCAGTAAAAGGGTTGTTGTTGTACTTCCCCCTACTGTACTTCCTTCTGTATCCGCCGGGTTCCACACGTCCTCGGACAACCTGAGCATTCTGGTCATGATGAGTCCTATTCCAGTCCTCCTGGCCATTGGCCTGTGCCAGATGGTTTTGAGCATTTTGGCCCTCGGCAACCCGGTTCCCTGGGTTTGGGTTTGCTGCATTCGCCAGGTTGGGCCTTTCTTGATTTTCCACTTCAAGAACCTGGTTTGGCAGGATTAGGTTTCGAGTTCCTTCTCGGCCATTGGCAGGCTGGCCTTCAGTTTCTGTTGCTCCCGGTCCAGTCAGTTGTGTTAAGCGTTGTTCCAAGTCTTGCATTCCCCTATTACTTTCCTCCTGTATTGCCCGAAAGTCCTGCTACCGTTGCAGGTTATTACGAGTTTCCAATTCTGAAATCCGCTCCATGATGTAACGCCCGGCACTTGCAAGCATCAACGACTATCCCCACACACTAACACGAGACTTTTCAGCGTGCTTTGTCCTCACTCGCACACTTCCGAGAAAAACTTCCCAGGAAGTCACCCATCCCTGAATTGCTCCAAGTCAAGCACGCTTAACTGTGGAGTTCTTCCGATCCGGGCTACCGAAAAGTAGATGCATCTTGTTGGTATAGGTAGTACCAATTAATTCTTATAAGCTATCCTCAGATGTGCTATCTTATACCAGCACAATCTCTGGAATCCCTCTCTTTCTGGTGTTATTCGATTCATTCATGTACCCCTCCCGCTGATAGTACACTAGCTCTTCCACTAACCATACATTCAATTGTACATTAGCTCTTCCACTAACCATACAATTGTCAACACTCGGGATGTTACACATGATCGCAGCAAATGCGTTGTTAGCCAACCGAGTATCCGGATCGGCTGATTGGGCAATACGGGCAGCAAGATCTCCTGGGTGCTGGGAAGGGTTGTTCCTTATTGGAGCCATAATCGCATCAGCCCCCCTGTCTCGACGCGCTGGAGTAGACGCGGTGTCTGATACGTCATCCTCAACCTGGACATGGTCATAGTCCACGTTGTTTCTGATCTGGTTCTGAGGCTGATTTACCACTTCCAGAATCGGATCCAACAGTTGATTCTGGTTCTGGGGTGGCTGCTGGCTACTACTCCTTGTCTGGATTGCCATCCTTTGTCAGGTTAGTGGGGACTTCCAATTCAATGAAGATGAAATCCCCACAGACAGCGCCAATGTTTCGTCCTTGAGACAGAGATGTCCAGCCCAATAGGCTGGTGCGTTTATCTTGGATCTAGTGCCCTTTCCAAGGTATCTATTAATGAGATACCCTTGAGTCAAGCAGATCACTGTGCACAGAATACTATAACGGCGTTAGCCAATGGGGTGTGTGTGCGCACAGTGACAGCATAACAGTAAGAGAGAGAGCGTACCGTACCTTTAGGGTTTACATTGTATTTATAGAGGTTACCTGTGGGTAGTGTGGATAGGCCTTTGTTGCCTCTGGTGAGGGCCCATGCTTGCTTGCTATGCTGTCGTATTAGAATTAGTATCCTTGATGGATATCTATCCCTTGTTAATATCAATCCGTATCTTGAATTGCCTCTTGTTGGACTTACCACTTAATGGGTCCATTATATGAGTCCATAACATAGGCAAAAATGTCCTTTAAAAAAAAAACAGTAAAATAAAAAAAAATAGAATCATCGTGAATAGATAAAGTTATAAACATATATATCAAAAGCAGAAAGAATCATCGTGAATATAAAGTTGTCTCTTTGTTGAATATACAAGATTGATAAAGAAAAAAAATAAAAATAAACAAATCACACCCATATGCACGTCTATTGATCCATTATCTACAGTGGTTGACATTTGACAAATCAAATAAAATAAATCAGATTGATAAAGAATGAATAGAGAGGAAGCAAATAGAATGAACTATCCACGAGATCACTTCCGGAATGCAATTTTTTTTTTTTTTTTTTTTTTGGTGTGCTTGATAACGTATTGCGAAAGAAGATTATACAGATAAGAGAAAAAGGGGAATGAATTCTTGTTCTATATTGTAGTACTTCCATAATGTTTTATACATGTCTTATTTATAAGCTCAGAAAATATGAAAGACATAATAACTACAATTAGTTATCTAACGGTCATAACGGTTAATAATGGTTTGGACAAGCAACAATTAAATTGTTTATAACATCATTCTTTTATTTAGAAATATAAAAGATTAATAGCCGAGCGATCTCGTGGTTCTAAGTTTTATTTTGTGTGGAAAGTTCTTTGTTTTCTTTAATTTTTTGGCAACAATATAAATATAGCGATTTTTGGAAAAATAACTTTTGTACGCGTGCGACATTGATGTTTTTGAAATAAATTTTAAACAGTTGCAATGAAAATTCTATTTTAATGCTAAAATATAGAATATATGTACAACTATTTATATAAATTAAAATTGTTCTAGTGGTATAAAAATATTACTCTTATGCATAATTGAGGATGTGTATTTCTTTAAAATTGTTTGGAAGCAATCATGGAGATGAGTATACTAATTTTTTATTGTTTTTCTAATGCCGGCTAAGTATTTCTATGAGTTTGGTTACTACACTAATTTTTTTTAATTTTTTAACGCCGGCTAAGTATTTCTATAAGTTTGGTTACTATTAAATTACTCGTGAAAAATAAAATAATAGATCATATACCGATAACAATAAGTCTTAATATATTTTAATTTTTTATAATAATATATGATTTTGATGTTAACATAGTATCTGAATATACAGTCCGAGCATAATGGAGAAAAAAAAAGGTATTGTATTTTAAATAAAAATTATGAAATATAATTAAATCAATTTATACAATATTTACAAAACTAATACAACTAGTTGCGCATTATTTTAGGTGCAACTGGTTTCTTGCTAGAATAATCGCAGCAGGCACTGAGTTGTACCTATTCCAGCGCACATTTTTTGTTTTATTGTGCCAAAAACGATGCACAAATTCACAAGATGATGTTACTTGACAATTGACATGATCCATAGCATCCAATTTTACTACCCCTTATCGTCTCCATAACTCGCAAACCAAGGTTTTCTTCTTTAGAATATGTGAAGTGAAAAAAATACATGTGTTATGGACTGAGGAAAGGCCCACGATTACAAGAAGCCCAACCAACACAAGCCCAAAGGTAAACTCTATAAATAGGAGCTAAAGACCACAGGTATGGCTGATCTCTCTAACCCTATTTTATGCAATCACGACAGTGTACACACACACCCCTTCAGGCTGCAGCCATTATATAGTGTGTGGTGATTCGCTGTCTCCGAGATACCTAATTGATAGGTTTCTAGAGAGAGAGAGAGCCCTAGATCCAACATCAAATACCCGACCTACGGTCGGACACATCTGCCCAAGGCAGAAACATTGGCGTCGTCTGTGGGGAACACGAACCCACGACCACTTGGTTAAAAGCCACGATGGTGAGGACAACAAGAAGTGAATTTCGACAGCCATCAAGATCGAATTCCAGAATCCAGCCTATCTCCCCAATCAGGAAGATTCCTTTGGATCATCGGCAGATAGATACCGATGCAGTGCACGTTAGTGATGTGCACTTCGATTCGGCATCGACCCCAGCCGTCAATCCGGATGCCCCGTACGTGCAAGGTTTACAACCAATGGAGGAACAAATGGTGGATGCTGTGCAGGTACCAAATGGTTTAGTTGGTGATTCTCGAGTGACAGATCTGGCGTTGCTGCGGTACTCTGGAGAATGGAAGAGATGGAGCGAAGACACGGACTTGAAAGGGAGGAGGGTGCCAGACAGATGCGAGAGCTGGAGGCTCGAGTAGGACGAGCCTCAAACCCGAACCCGAAACGAGCTATAACACGGGTCATGAATGACCTGCGGATCTCAAACACCCAGGCGAACCCTGATGGGACCCGGACTCGGGTGAGAGGAATTGGAAATGTCGAAGGCCGGCCTCAAAGGAGCATACCCAACGTGGTTCACAATCAAGGACCCGAAGTTCAAAACAACGTCGTAGGACAACCGGAAAGGCTGGGAGAGAACCCCCAATCTTCTGATTGGAGACGCCCATCCCGAAACCCAAACCCGAATGACGTATCCGGGGTCTATAGGAGGAAGTATCACAGGGGGCAACACAATGACAGCCCCTTCGTGGACGAGATCGTGGATGCACCATTTCCAGAGAACCTCAACTTATTTGAAATTCCAAAATACGACGGGACGCAAGACCCCCAAGTGCATTTGGATGCCTTTGATACGGCAATGTACATTAAGGGAATTGAAGAGCCACTAATAACCCGGCTATTTGCAACCACGCTGACAGGAGCAGCTCAATCATGGTTTTCATCTCTACCGGCAGGATCCATCAGATCATTTGAAGAGTTCGGAGGTAGATTCTTGCTGAATTTTGCTACGAGTAAAAAACAGCCGAAGTCCGAATTTGCACTGGGAAAAATAAAGCAACAGCCCGGTGAAACCTTGCAGAAGTATTTGGACCGCTTCAAAATGGCCGCCTTACAAGTTCCCGGGCTATCTGAGAATGTTCATTTACATTTGGTCATCGCCGGCCTACACGAGTCCTCCAGGTTGGCTAAATCCGTATACAAAGACCCAGTCCGAACTCTAGTTGAGTTCACTGCACGGTCCAAAAAATATTTGGAGCTCGAACATATGGAGATTGAAAACGCAAACCCAAGGCAACACCACGGCCAGATGGAAAAACTTGGAAATCGAAGGCAAAATGATTTCCGGGGTAAAAGGCCAGAAGAGAAAGTTTCAACAAAAGTAAGATTTGACAGATATGCACCTCTGAATTCGTCCAGATCCCAAATTTGGAGGGAGGTAGCATCCACCGAAATGAAAAGGGTGGATAGGCAACGGCCATTACTGAATCCAGCCAGTCTGGACCAGTCTCGATATTTCGCGTTCCACGATGGCCCTGGTCACACAACCGATGAATGCTGGGATCTTAGAGACGCAATTGAAAGATATATCAGAGAAGGAAAGTTGCGTCAGTATTTGATAAGAACTCAGGGATGGAAGAATAATAAGAAGAGGAGAGGACGATTTGCCAGCCCGTCCCGGGAAAAGAAGTTCAGGGATGAGGGCCGAGGTAAGAAGCCGGCCAAAGAAGAGGATGAATTCATAGAACTTGAATTTGAATGCAATGTTATTAGCGAGGGTTTTGGTGGAGGAGGTGATACCATGAATGCCAGGAAGAAGTACTTAAGAGAGGTGCTTTCAATACGAGAGCGACCTAAGTTTAAAGAAGCCGAACCGGAAGCACCACTACTATTTTTTACTAAGAAAGAGTTAGAGGACGTCATGCCGGGACACGTTGACGGGTTAGTTATCACCGGTACATTAGTCAACTGTAAAGTCAAGAAAATATTTGTGGATAACGGCAGTTGTGCCAACATAATTTTGTGGCAGGCATTCCAGAAAATGAACCTGGATGTGGAAGATTTGAAACCCTGCAACACGGGTTTGATTGCATTCAATGGTCGTGATATTATCCCTAAGGGGTACATTGACCTGAGGCTTACCATGGGAACAAAGGAGGCCTACAAGTCGGAAATGGTAAGATTCATAGTAGCTGACTTCCCGTCGGAGTATAACGTAATTCTGGGAAGGCCAACTATCCACGATTGGGATATGCTGGTCTCCACCAAGCATCAGAAGCTCAAGTTGATCGATAAGCATAAAACGGTCATCACCATTGCTGGGGATCAAAAAGAATCTTGGGACAGCTATTTTAAGTCAGTTAGAGCAGTAGGAAATAATCTTAAGACTCCTGCCGGGGTGAACCCCAATAATAAGCAGGATAGTTCGGGGAAGAAGGGAACAACATCGATTAACTTGGTGGAGTTGGACATGAGGGATGAAACTCAGATCCCGAGGCCGGAACCCGATAGAGAGCTGGAGGAGGTAGTCATTGGAGAAGAAACTCAAGCTGCCAAAATCGGAAAGGGGCTGGCGAATGAGGACAAAATTTGACTTACTGAGTGCCTAAGAAGGAACGTGGACGTCTTTGCTTGGAAATCCTCAGAGATACTTGGAGTGGACCCTCATTTTTGTTGTCACAAGCTCGCAGTATACCCGGGATCTAAGCCAGTAGCCCAGAAGAAAATGAAGCTCAACGCGGAACGTCGGCAAGTACAGGAAGATCATGTGAGGGAGTTGCTGGAAGCAGGATTCATCAGAGAAATACAATACACAACCTGGCTATCTAATGTGGTGATGGTTAAAAAGCCAAATGGGAAATGAAGGGTGTGTACGGACTACACTGACCTGAATAAGGAATGTCCCAAAGATGCATACCCCATGCCCAATATAGATCAGCTCGTTGACAACTCATTCAGGTTCCAGATGTTATCCTTCATGGATGCATATTCGCCGTATAACCAGTTCCCACTACACCTTGAAGACCAAGAGAAAAATGCTTTAATCGCAGAGAGGGAAAACTATTATTATAATGTGATGCCCTTTGGATTGAAGAACTCGGGGGCCACCTACCAAAAAATGATGAATCAGGTATTTGCGGATCAGCTCGGCAAGAATGTGGAGGTATATATAAACGACATGATAGTCAAATCGATTAATTCAGCAATGTACATTGAAGATCTAGAGCAGACCTTTAACGAACTGCGGTAGCACAGCATTCGGTTAAACCCAGCTAAATGTGCTTTTGAAGTCCTTGCAGGAAAATTCTTAGGATTCATGCTGACTCACAGGGGCATAGAAGCTAACCCGGACAAGTGCAGAGCCGTGCTGGAAATGAAGGCCCCGGATAGCAAAAAGGAGATCCAACAGTTGACTGGAAAGCTAGCTTCCCTCACTAGGTTTTTACCTCGGTCTGCAGAAACGGCACTACCTTGTTTCAAACTGTTACGAAAGGAGGTGCAATATGGCTGGACTTCGGAATATGAGGCGGCATTCCAAGAAATTAAAAAGCAACTGGCATCACCACCAGTCTTATCTATTCCAAGAGAAGGGGAGCCATTGATAATGTATCTTTCTGTGGGAGATGTTGCTGTTAGCTCGGTCCTGGTCCAAGAAAATGAGGAGGGGCAACAATCGATTTACTTCGTAAGTCGGATCTTGAGGGAGTAGAGCTCCGTTATCAAAAGTTAGAAAAGGTTGCTTTCGCCTTACTAATCTCGGCTAGAAGGCTTAGAGCATATTTCCAAGGACACCAGATTGTAGTCAGTCAGACTTGCCAATTCGGCAAATTTTGCATAAGCCTGACTTAGCAGGAAGAATTATGGCTTGGGCTGTGGGATTATCAGAATTTGATATAGCTTTCGAAAGCTGAAACACAATCAAATCTCAAGCATTGGCAGATTTTATCAGGGAGCTTACTTCAATCCAAAAGGAGAGCTCAACAAACCCAGAAACCTGGAAAATCTATGTGGATGGGTCCTCAAACTCCAAAGGTAGCGGAGCCGGGGTAATTATTGAGAACCCGGAAGGGGTTTCGGTTGAATACTCCATGCAAATGAACTTTGAAACATCAAACAATCAGGCAGAATATGAAGCATTCATAGCCGGGCTTCAGCAGGCCAAGGAGCTCGGAGCAAGGAGACTACAAATCTATAGTGATTCCTAACTGGTCACCTCCCAGATTGCAGGCAGCTACCAAGCTACGGGACCGTTGTTGGCAAAATACTTGGATTCCGCAAGGCAGTTAATAGCGGAGTTCGAAAAAGTGGAGGTCAGTCATATTCCAAGGAATGAAAATAGCAGGGCTGACATATTGTCAAAGCTACCAAGCACTAAAGGTTGGGGAAACCTTAGAACGGTGGTTGAGCAGAGTATCCCAGAACCTACATGTGTCATGCAGATAACCGAAGGAAACGATTGGCGTGGCACCATCATTGATTACATAGAAAACAGGATGCTCCCCCCCAAAAGGAGGAAGCTCGGAAGTTGGTTAAGGATGCCGCATTGTACACAATGGTAGAAGGGCAACTGTACAGGAAATGAGCCTATTCCCCCTGCTAAAGTGTCTAAGCTCGGTATAATTTTTTTCCTACACTTGGAAAACGATAAAGCAAATTGTTGAACGAAATTGCCCTACCTAGGGAAACGATTAAATAGACGATGTATTCAAACAAGTAGATATTTTTATAATTTCATTCAACATTCCCAATAATATTTTACAATCAACCAAACATATCAGAAAAATAACTCAACATTCCCGGGAAAATTGATTCATATCAAACAACTTTTTGATAATATTCTTGAAGAAAAAAAATTTCTACCATATTGCCGAAAATCTTGAGTTTCGGGTAAAAAAAAAATAAAAATTGTCATACCAAACACCTCCCTATAGTGTCACTCGTAAAGCAAACTAAAGCAGAAAGAAAAGAAACAGCTCTGCAACAAGAAAACTAAACACAGAGCCATCAGCAAAACACAGATCCTTCCAAGCCTGGATCTAGAAGATCTGCTGCAAGCATGTTGATAAGCTCACTATGAGGAGAGGATAGAAACGTGAGGCCAGGGGGGTCATCCAAAGCTAATTTTGCCAAGCAGTCAGCACAAGTATTACAACTCCTAGGAACATGACCCAATAACACAGTCCAATCCTTGTTTAGTAAGGCTCGAATCTTAGCTACCAAAGGAAGCTTTCGAGTATCATTACCAGATATGGTAAGAAGGCTAATAGCTTGTAATGAATCTGACTCCAACATTATTTTCTTCCAACCGTAGTTCCAACCACAAACTAAACCTTTAAAAATCGCCCAAAGTTCTGCTTGCAAGGGGGAGCAGGAACCTATAAAAGCAGTGAAACCACTAACCCAAACGCCCTTACTGTCTCTCAAGAGACCACCGCAGGCAGCTTTACCACCAAGGACAGCACCATCAACATTTAGCTTTAGAAAACCTTGCGCAGGAACTATCCAAACAGATTGGATGGGATTAGGCAGAATACCAGCACAAATATGAGAACCTTTTGTGATGCAGAACCTTCTTTCCTCTATTAAGTCAGCAAGAATAGAGGAAGGATTATCCATTCTTTTGAAATTCTCTTCATGAAGATCCTTATTTCTCCAAGTCCACAGTAAGTTGCATGTATTAAAGAAAAAATCCCTCCAATCCCTCCTTTTGCTGTTACTATAAAGTAGATTAAAAGCCATCCAATCCTTAAAAGAACCCGAACTAAAGAAGTCAGTTGGAAGAGGGTGGAAAAAAGGAAGAAACCAAACCTTACGTGCTTTCTGGCAATCTCTGAAAACATGAAGGCAAGATTCTACCTTATCAAGACAAGAAGGGCAGCAATTCGGAGAACCACTCCACTTGGCAGTAATCTCCTTGGTTGGCAATCTTTCATGTAATAACTTCCACATGAAAAATTTGACCCTCTCCTTCCCTTTCCAGTTCCAAATTCGATTCCAACAGCCATTAGGGGTGGTAGAATTAGCTAAACTCCAATTACTATACGCAATTTTGACAACAGAAAGACCAGGTTTCCAATTCTTCCACATCAGAAAATCATCTTCTCCATCAACCACAGGATGAGGTATAGCCAAAATACAGTTCACCACATCACTGTCAAAATGAAGATCTAAATAACGAATGTTCCAACCCTCCTCAGAAACAAAGTTACTGTGATTAGTTTTTAGAACAGTGTCTTCGGCTATAGGGGGAGCAGTAGCAAAAGAAAGAAGATTGGAACTTAGCCCAGTCCAATTATCTGTCCAAAAGGCTATACTTTTACCATTACCAATCTGCCAACTCAGGTTGTTTAACATGGCAGGCCATATCTTACAAAGGCTCTTCCAGAGATGAGAATCATAAGGTTTGAAGATGGTCTCTTTCGAAAGATCTTTCTTCCTACCATATTTTGACGTCAGCACTTTTACCCAAAGATGAGAAGGAGACTGAATGATTGACCAAGCACATTTCTGAAGAAAAGCTTCATTTTGAACTTTGAGATCAATGATTCCTAAACCCCCCTGATTCTTTGAAAGCTTAAGCTGCTCCCAATTAACAGCATGGAAATTTCTTTTTGTATCAGAATCACCCCAAATAAAGCTCCTTTGGAGCTTCTCAATGTCATCACAAAGACCCCTAGGGAGAAGGCTATTTTGCATATGAAACATAGGCATGGCTGACAACACAGATTTCGCCAAAGTGACTCTCCCAGCCATAGAAAGACATTGTTTTTCCAACCCTGAAGTCTGTTGTTAACCCTGTCCATAATATCTCCATAATGAATCTTGCTAATTTTGCCA
>NW_026898793.1:0-60531 GCF_033153095.1 Gastrolobium bilobum | reverse complement strand
GGACATTATTAGGTCATCATAACACTTAATAGAATTATTAAAGATTTCATTCTAGGGTATGGACAGGTTTGTGATTATAGATAAACATCTAGGAATATAATTTTTAAAACATGCTTTCAATTATATTATTAACTTAACATGGCTTAGATCCTTTTAACATTAATCAAATAAAACCTCTTTTAGCTACATACTATTTCGGCCTCATTGCCCTAAATACTCAGGGATTACTTCTAAAACATGCTTCTAACATTATTGATAATTTATCATATTTAAATCCTAGAGCATCATTCAAAACATCATTCTTATATATTCGGCTAATGAAGGTTATGATCATGCAAAATTGATTTAGAACCTAGGCTACTAAACATGCTAATCTAACATCATCATTTCATCATCTTTCATATCATTTGAACATCTCTTCATGCTTATAATTACTACATGGTTCGGCCTTCTAGGGATCATATACTTAGGATATCACTTTCATGCTTTTACATGTCATTCCTAACCAAGAAGGTTCATAGGCTTACTCTGATGATGATCTTAAATGACTTAAGGAAACACTTCTTGACCTTTGACTACTTTGAATCTTCTTCTACAATCAAATTCCTCCTCCTTGAACATGTTTAAAGGAATTTGACTGACTTAAGGAAATTCTTTGCATTTATTTCAATAAAATCAAATTCATTTCCTACACCTAGGCCGCGGATTTTAAATGCATTTCCTTTATAGTATTCTTCTTTAGGTTTATTATGTCATGGCCTTACTTTGGGCTTTAACTTGATTTGGGTTTCATTTACCTTATTGGACTTTACTTTATCATATAGAGCTTTCTTTGTATCACTTGGACTTGTCCACATTAAATGGAATTAAAACTTCCTTTGTTGGGTTATACTTTGATCCATGAATTCATTGGATCCCTAATGCTTATGTCTTTGGTCCATTGGACCCATACTTCTAATTTACTTAATCATAAACTATTTCATCTGAAATGTCTCGTTTATTAATTATCATAATTCTTCATTAATCATGATACAATATTTAGGGTTGTTATATCCTCCCCCACTAATAAAATTTTCGTCCCGAAAATTACTATAACTCGGGGTACTTCTGTCTAATCTCATCTTCTCGCTCCCAAGTTGCTTCTTCGGGAGTCCTTCCTTGCCATTGCACTTTTACCATGGGTATCACCTTGCTGCGAAGCTGCTTCTCTTCTCTATCCAGAATCTTGATTGGTACCACCGGGATCTTCAAATTAGGTCGTACTTCCACTTCATCCGGTAATACAACATGTGAGGGATCGGCTACATATTTCTTCAATTGGCTAACATGAAATACATCGTGAAGATTTGCCAAATTTGGAGGTAATGCCAACTGATAAGCTACCGGCCCCACCCTTTTCAGAATCTGATAAGGACCGATATAACGCGGACTTAACTTTCTTACACCGAGTGCTCTTCCAATACCTGTAATAGGAGAGAGCTTAACAAATACATGTTCCCTTACTTCAAAGTCTAGGGGTCGGTGCTTCAAATCATAATAACTCTTTTGTCTGTCCTGAGCCTTCTGCATCCTGTCACGAATCATCTTTATCTGCTTAGTTGTTTCGTTCACCATATCTGGCCCAAACATTTCTTTATCGCCCACTTCTTCCCAGCATACAGGTGTTCGACACCTTCTTCCATACAGAGCTTCATTCCTCTCTAAGAGTTCATCTTGGATTTGTACTGCGTAATATTCCTGTCCGCATTCACTGTTTACCACTGCGAGATTTAAATCTCGGAAATCTTCAATCAATTGTTGTTCGGCTATCATCATACTTGCAATATAAGTACTTGAGGCTTTTGTGGTCACTATATACTGTCGTAGTAGCACCGTATAAGTGATGACGCCATATCTTCAAAGCAAATACGATTGCTGCCAACTCAAGATCATGAGTGGGATAATTCTCTTCATGTGACTTCAACTGTCGAGATGCGTACGCGACTGGTCTGCCATTTTGCATAAGCACACATCCCAAACCCATCTTTGAGGCATCACAATAAACTTCAAATGGTTCTTCAGGGTTTGGTAATGTCAGCACTGGGGCTGTCGTCAGCATCTTCTTTAACTCCTGAAAGCAAACTTCGCATTCATCAGTCCACACAAAAGGGACTTCCTTCCTTGTCAATCGGGTGAGTGGTAACACCCGCTTCGAGAATCCTTCAATAAATCTTCTATAATACCCTGCCAATCCAAGAAAGCTTCTTATCTCTGTGACCGTCTTGGGTCGCTCCCAGTCAACTACTGCTTTGATTTTACTGGGGTCCACCGCTACTCCTTTATCTGATATCACATGCCCAAGGAATTGAATCTCGGGCAGCCAAAATTCACATTTGGATGGTTTGGCGTATAGCTGTTTCTCCCGTAATATTTGCAGCACGATTCTCAGATGCTCCTCATGCTCCTCCTTGCTCTTTGAGTATATCAATATGTCATCGATAAACACGACAACAAATTGATCCAGATAAGGTTTGAATATTTGATTCATATACCCCATGAACACTGCTGGGGCATTTGTCAGTCCGAAAGGAATGACCAGGTACTCGTAGTGCCCATATCTTGATCTGAATGCTGTCTTCGGAACGTCTTCCGGCTTGATCCGGATCTGATGATATCCTGATCGGAGATCGATCTTTGAAAATACTCTTGCACCTCTCAGCTGATCAATTAAGTCCTCAATACGAGGCAGTGGGTACTTGTTCTTCACAGTAACCTTGTTGAGCTGTCGGTAATCCGTGCATAGTCTCATTGACCCGTCCTTCTTCTTCACAAATAATATTGGCGCTCCCCATGGAGACACACTGGGTCTGATAAAATTTTTCTTTATTAAGTCTTCCAATTGCTTCTTTAATTCCACAAGTTCAAGTGGTGACATACGGTAGGGCGCAATTGAAATTGGCCCAGTTCCCGGTACTAGCTCAATTGAAAATTGTACCTCTCGTTCTGGAGGGAAATTGGTGATATCATCGGGAAAAACATCCTCAAACTCCTTAACCACTAGAATGTTGGACAGTGGTATCTCTTCTTCTCCTACAAGAGTTCCCATCATCATCATGGAGCATTCTCCTGTTTCAGGCGCTGAGTTTTCTTCTGCTCCTTCTTTGCCGATAATCAAACTGCGATTGCTGCAGTCAATCACCACTCGCTGCTTGGCGAGCCAGTCCATCCCTAGAATCACATTGATCTTCTCTAGTGGGAGGACTATGAAGTCCTGTTTGTACTTCTTTCCTTCATAGATAAATGCGACGTCTCTACATAGTAGGTACGCCTTAGCAACTTTTCCCGTCGCGGTCATGATCCGCATAGGTACTTGCAGTCTATCAGTAAATAAATCGTACGCTTTCGCCACATAATCGGCGACAAACGAATTCGTAGCACCAGAATCAAATAGTACATCTAAATTTTCATGGCAAATATAGATCGTACCTTTGACCAGTTCAGCTGCCTGGTCTGCCGTGTGTTGATCGAGGGTGTAAACTCTGCCCATCCTTGGTGCTTCTTCTGTTGCTTGTTGGTTTCCCCATAGTGGACAGTTCTTGACATAGTGTCCTTCTTTTCCACACTTGTAGCAGTTTGGGGTTCCACTTAGACAGTTACCGTAATGGGGCTTCTTGCATTTTGGACAGTTCGGAGGTTTGTTGTTGTGGCTGTTGTTTCCCCGGTAGTTTCCGGGTCTCTTGAACTTGTTGTCATCTCGCCTGGGCTGCCAGGGCTTTCCTCCGTTGTTTCCTCGCCATGGTCCAGTCTTTCCTTTATAACCATTCCCGCTAGCTTCCACGGGTTTCTTCTGTTGGCCAATAGCTTCCACTCTTCTGCATCGATTGATTAGGGTTGCAAAGTCACATGGGTCGTTGCCGGCTACTAGCTCAGCAATTCTGGGATTCAGACCCCTTTGAAACTTCGCCATCAGAAAGTCTGGTAAAGGCATTGCTCCTCTGTACGTTGCCAATCTTAGTAACTCATTAAACTTAGCATGATACTGGTCCACCGTCATCGTTCCTTGAACCAGTTTGTCAAATTCTCCTTGTTTACTATCCCGGATTGACATCGGAAAGTATTTCTCCAAGAACATTTCCTCGAACACGGCCCAAGTTATAACCGCATTCTGCATTTCCAACGGTTGGGACGCATTCGCCCACCAGTGGTGAGCATCTCCTTCCAGCATGTACGTCGAGAATAGCACCTTCTGATCGTCGGTGCATTGGATAACTCGAAAAATCTTGTCCATTGCTTGCAGCCATTGTACAGCTGCCATTGAGTCAGGACTTCCTTGAAAGGAGGGTGGTTTGTGCTTTCTAAACGTCAACAGTAGTCCTTGGTTATCTTGACCTGCCGCACCGTTTCCTGGAGGAGGTCGGGGTCCTTCACCATGACCCCCGGCTCCTGTTCCCGAGCCGCTTGCTCCGTTATTGTTTGCATTAGCATTTGGGTTCCTTCTGATCTCATTCATTATATTCTGAAACATATCTCCCGTGTTGGTTTGTAATTGGGTGATGGTGTCCCGCAACGTGTTAATTTGTCCTTGTATATCTTGCGTAGGGGTTCTTCGTGGAGGCATCTTGCTGTACATAGATACAGCAAATGGTTAGTGTTCCATCCTAATCCGAAATTTTGCTCTGATACCATAAATGTAACACCCCAAATGTAAATACATATAGGGTGCACCTTCATCATGCATTCAACGCGCGGAAGTCTAAATTTAAACTTTACGAATGCAAATATCAGAGTGCGGAATGGAAACACATAACCATACTTATTCCATATAAAATTAAAAGCGTTAAAACGTCAATACAAAATAAATAACACTAAACATTATTTAATGTAATCCCAAAAAGATTAACTAATCATAAATAAAAACATAATTTATGCCGCATCATAAGCCCAGTCATAATGTGGTTGTGGTTCCTCTAGCCATTGTGTACTTAGTGCTTCATCGAAATCATAATGTGGAAAAGCTTCTATTAATAATTTCATAGCCTCAGTCCATAGGCCTCTATCTGTTAGATCCTTTAGTTTCTCTTCCCAGGTAGGTGGAGTTTCTTCTTCTTTACGTACCAGTCTCTTACCCTTTCTTTCCCACATAACTTTCTTATTACTTTCTTTCATCTTTTCCTGAAATGGGTGGTCAAGGGGGGTGAGATTTTGGGGAAAATCTCAGTAAGGTTCACAGCTGGAGCATTCTCCAACTATGACGCTTACTCCTGCAACAGTTTATAATAACAATACAAAATGGAACATTTAACATCATCATATAAAAATATCATGCCATCATCATCATCATCATATTCCTGCCGGCTTTTACGGACTTACGGAGATACCCAGAGTCCTCGTCAGGTTGCAACTGGAGTATCAGTGCACAGGCCAACATTTAATAGCATGGTTTTAAGTTTCAAAAATATCATAATCACATAATGTAAAGCACTATAAACATATTGCAGTCAGACCATAACTTATCATAGTTTCATAATGGTGGCATACATAGAGAGATTACTTCAACAACTGTAAACACTTACAGTGCTTGTCGTTCTTTACTTGTATACTTTCAACTTTTGATCTCTTTACTTGCCTGTTTGCTCCCTTGACTCCCTAACATCATCATATCATCTTTTAGTAACTTATATAACATTCAACATTTGTGTTTTATCCATGTATAGGTCTCGGCTTTGCAGGTTTAATTACCTAGAGGAGTTGTTTTGCTTACTTACCCACTTGTGTAGGTTTTAGGACATTATTAGGTCATCATAACACTTAATAGAATTATTAAAGATTTCATTCTAGGCATGTATAGGTTCGGCCACCATAGATAAACATCTAGGAATATAATTTTTAAAACATGCTTTCAATTATATTATTAACTTAACATGGTTAGATCCTTTCAACATTAATCAAATAAAACCTCTTTTAGCTACATACCATTCGGCCTTATTGCCCTAAAATACCTAAGGGATTACTTCTAAAACATGCTTCTAACATTATTGATAATTTATCATATTTAAATCCTAGAGCATCATTCAAAACATCATCTTATATATTCGGCCAACTAAGGTTATGATCATGCAAAATTGATTTAGAACCTAGGCTACTAAACATGCTAATCTAACATCATCATTTCATCATCTTTCATATCATTTAAACATCTCTTCATGCTTATAATATCATACATGGTTCGGCCTTCTAGGGATCATATACTTAGGATATCACTTTCATGCTTTTACATGTCATTCCTAACCAAGAAGGTTCATAGGCTTACCTTTGATGATGATCAACGACTTAAGGAAACACTTCTTGACCTTTGACTACTTTGAATCTTCTTGAATGAACTTCCTTCCTCCTTGAACATACAAGGCCGCAAGCTTAAAGAGAGGAGAAGAGGGATGTGGTGATTTGTTGTCATAGGTTAGATTGCTTAATTTAGGCACAAGAACATGATGTCAATTTCCTTGATTAAGGAAATTTAGTGATTGCTTGATTTAAGGAATTGATGATGTGTGACTAATCGTCATTAAAAGTTGCTCCCTTGATTTAAGAAACAGAATTATTTGATTGATTGACATATTGTCATCAATTTGCTTGATTTAGGGAAAGTGATTGACTACTAATCATCATAATCCTAACTTCCTTGTTTAAAGGAATTTGACTGGCTTGACTTAAGGAAATTCGATTTGCATTTAATGGCTTGAAAATCAAATAAAATCAAATTCATTTCCTACACCTAGGCCGCGGATTTTAAATGCTTGGAAGGAAAAGATTTCCTTTAATTTTGGACCATGATTTATTCCTTAAGATTATGGACCTTTAACCTATTAACCTGACCTAATTTGTGCCTATGTTTCCATGATTTTATGACACTTTAAATTGACTTCTTAGAGCTTGTTTTCTCTAGTAAAACCGTGGGCTTCTTGCTTGTAGGGAAAGAATTCTAATTTAATTCCTAGTCATATAGTACTTCTTTAGGTTTATTATGTCATGGCCTTACTTTGGGCTTTAACTTGATTTGGGTTTCATTTACCTTATTGGACTTTACTTTATCATATAGAGCTTTCTTTGTATCACTTGGACTTGTCCACATTAAATGGAATTAAAACTTCATTTGTTGGGTTATACTTTGATCCATGAATTCGTTGGATCCCTAATGCTTATGTCTTTGGTCCATTGGACCCATACTTCTAATTTACTTAATCATAAACTATTTCATCTGAAATGTCTCGTTTATTAATTATCATAATTCTTCATTAATCATGATACAATATTTAGGGTTGTTATAATTCCTGCTCCAGCATATCTCTTTCTCTATCTATCTCCCTCTGTCTCTCTATATCCCCTATATCTCTACATCCCTCTCTATATCTCTTTATATCTGTAGTTATAGTTCATTATTGTATTTTACATCTGATTGAGCCATTTAACGGAGTGATCCTCCTGATCCTTTGGATTACTGAGATATATTCGTATATCTCACCCCGCGTTAGGAGACTATGTTTCAGGTGGTTGTAAGGTGCTGGAGCACTGGGCAAGAGGCCCACGGGTTGATCATATGAAGTGCATATAGTAGATTGCTATTTTTCATCTTGGAGTATTTTGCATAGGTTAGACTTAGTGCATGAACAATTGGGTTGCATGAGTTATGTATACCATGCATTTTGTTGTTCATGTAGTATTATTTTGGCTAAGTCTATTATTGATGTATTTATTCATTTTGGAGCATTTCATTTGTATTTATATCTGGAGAATTATAATTAAAGTATTAGGGGGGGTTTGGTTGGAGGATTTTGAAGAGATAGATAGGAAAATGGAGAAGTGGGATTGCATGATCACCTTGTTTGGTTGAATGGTATCACATATTTATCTACCTAAATGATATATCCAGCTAACCTATTTGCATGTGTTTTTTATGGAAATAGCTGGCCATGTTATCCCAATTGAGAGGTGGTATTGTAAGTTATCTATGTAAGTGGTTTGAGTGTGCAAAGACCAATTGACTAGCGTACCCTCTAAGAACAGTGCGCGAAAGTGAAAACATGTAATTATGTATACAGCAAAGGAGAGCATCAGGTTCTATTGATTGACATAACTACCTTCGAGAGATGCTGATTCAAGTCTTCCAATATATACAACAAAGGAGGGGTCGTGATGAAGTTGTTGGCTAATATGTTTGGGTTCTGTGTGTATACATCCATAAATTGTGTTCCAGCCACATGTAATTATGTATAAATATTGATCTTCTTTAATCACAAAAGTGTTTTGTCTTATGCTGATTCAGCATCTCCATCCTACTGCATTTACATAGATATGTTATAAATGAATGCAAACTTCCAAGTTCTTTTTTTCCGTAGCAGATATTTTAATATCTTCTTATTCTGAATGAAAGACATCTGTAGCATATATTTCATGAGGTTTCTCTGTCTTTTATTGATCATGCATGGAGTGGCTAATATAATAATGGATCCTTCAGCTAGACAAGCATAGCAGGAGAAATACAAAATGCACAGCTAGACGAGCATAGTAGCATCAGCTAGGCTGATATAATAACAGATCCATGGAGAGGCTGATATTATCTTGCATCAGCCATGAAGTGGAAACATATGTGGTCCACAACTCCAAGTTGAGGATGAGCTCCAAAGTGCAGTTCAAAGTCAATGTTGAGAAAAACAGCCTTCACCATGGCAAGTACAACACATGTCAATAATCTCAACTTGTTTATTAGTAAATATTCGTTGATGTAATCATTTCAACTTTTAAAACAGGGTTATTTTTGTAAAAATAAATTTTTTTCGCATCTATATTTTATCTACAACCAAACATAGACTTTATAAATGTTACCTAATTTCCCCGGTAAATTTTTTTACAACCAAACAACTTTTTTTGTCATTTTCCTACCAAACGCACCTCCCCCTCATTTCCCTATCAATAACATTTCCCTATTATTCTTAAAATTTCTCCTCAACCAAACACCCCCTTATGGATCTTGTGTAAATTGTAAATCTTGTATGTGATGGAAGGGCAATAGCCTATTTTAGGTTTTGATTATATGGTCAAGTGATATAAATGCATGCAATGGAATTATGTGATTGAAACGTGAGTTATAAAGTTAATGCTAATGATGTACAAATATTATGGGTTGTAAGAGCACAAAGGCATTGTTGGTCCTTGTGTACCACCCTTGTCAATTAGGTACCATGCGCGTTTAGGAGATAGTAGGAGAATTAGCTTCAACTCGTTCGGAGTTATTGTAACACCCCAATTCGCGACCGGTTAGTTAACATACATATGGTACAGAAACGCTGCATAATTAAATGCTTAAGCAGAAAGACATAACCTATAAAAGTATCACTGTTATCCGCATAACTAAGTGATTTAACTTTTTCTTTTAATAATCTTTACTTATTGCCATGCATATTTTGTTTTCCAAATTATTTTTCGGTAACTGTCTTTGACAGTCAAAATACTATATGGATATGATATCTTGTACCATTCCGAACAGTGTTCAACAGATAGCATAACGGCTGTAAACTGGACTTAATATGGGATTAATTCCCATAATTATCTTGTACCTGAAGTACATAAAAGTCTAGATAATCTATAAATATCTCAAACTGTCCAACATGGTGGACTAAAAATGGCTCTGTGCCAATACACTCATCATCTACATACAGATATTGCATAACATTAAAACCTAAGGGTACACACGCCTCTCAAAACAATAACAACCATACAAATGCATGATTACTATTCATGCCTCAAAACATACAATCACAATAATCCAGAACTATTATGTTCTCTACTCCAGCTGATTGTCTAGTCACCCTGCACAGGCCTCTTGCCCTGAGAGGGCTCTCCTGCTGTTACTGGAACACCTGAAATATATCCTCATAACGTGGGGTGAGAAATAAATCTCATAAACTCAGTATTTATGGAGTAGTCTCCACCCGTGAGTTCACTTCTTGCATGTAAGGTCAGATACATATAGCATAACATACACCATATAAGCCTATTATTAATTTATCATGTTATCTCAGATATCCAATCACATGTCATCACCTATATGAATGCAACTACACTAAGTATCTATCAAAATCCAATAGACAAACACACAGATATTGCAACCATGATCCTTTTAGACCCTGGTGGAACTACACATAGGAAAATCCTCCTAAACCAAGAGCTTACCTTTTGAAGCTCCTATAGCAGGCTTACTTGAAACACAAGCAACTATGTCAAATCCTCAGAACTCGGATCAGAAATCATTGTATCCTAATTCACACCTGTTATCCAAATATTCATTAGATTTGACTTTCACACATCCAATTGTATCACAAGACTTTTATCTTGTCAATTCCACATTTCATTCTTGACAATTTATGCCCATACCACAAGTCAAACCTAACCTTAAAACTTGACATTAGGTTAACCTACATTCAAACACTATCAAATAGAGACTTAATCATTCAAACTTACTTGAACACATTTTATCTAAGTTTTTAGGATTTAGTTATCAATTAACTTCAGTTCCAACCACATAGAACCCTATATGGTCGCACCTTAACCAACACATTTACACACATTTTCATGTTTTTTATTCATCATCCTTTACACCACTTCAATATTTAATCATGCATCAAAACATACACTCAAACTTAGACTTTTAAATTATTGTTTACATGTCCTTTAAGTGTCAAATTACACTCTTAACTTCAAACACTTGATCAAACCATTCCAATACATTTCATTATACACAAAATGCACTCAACATCATGCAATACAAATTAGACATCATTGATACCATATTAACTTAACATGGTTGAATCATACAGAGTTTAATTTCATGAATTTTATACATTCAAACTTTAATCCAATGACCTTAATCCATGCTTCACACACTCATTTAATCAAACAACATACAAACCCTAATTTAACTACACATGGTCGAATTACATGCATATTTAAAGGCTTATGAAATTCATTATATTTCCATCAAACAATTCATTAACAAATCATCACACAATCTTAATTTCAGGTTTTGATTATATGGTCAAATGATATAAATGCATGCAATGTACTTATGTGATTGAAATGAGTTATAAGTTGGAAATCAAGTAAGCAATTAAGTATAAAGTTAATGCTAATGATGTACAAATATTGTGGGTTGTAAGAACACCAAGGCATTGTTGGTCCTTGTGTGCCACCCTTATCAATTAGGTACCATTTGATGCTTAGAACACACTTTTGATAAAGTGGTATATGTTAAATAAACAAATGAGATGCCGTCAAAATTTATAATAAATGAGCATTTTTTAGGCTAACTTTGGGAGAACATATCTCCCTCCACAGAGATCCAATTGGGTCATACCATACATCATTTTGAAGCTTGAGAGGTTAGCCATGTTGTGTAAAAGTTTGGTACCATTTGAAGCTATGTAGCGTCCTTTAGGTTCGATTGAGTGAGGACTACCCAAAGAGGCCATGTGCTAGTGATAAACCTCACCAAGAATAGTGAGACCTAAGACCAATTTAAAACAAGAAATAAAGAACCTTGACCCGTTATCTATGGAAGATAAGAATCAAAGGTATAAAAAGAATAAAGAAACCACACTCAAGAAAGAAGAAGGTGAGTGATAAGTCTGGTTTGAACACTACAAGAACAAGCTTCTTAATAAGTTCAGAGTTCTAGATAAGAACCAAAGAGAACAAACCTCTCTATTATATTATAATTTCAAAATCTGATTACAAGAGTTATTTCCTCCCTTATTTGCTAGTCTTTTCCTATTCTTGGAGGGATGTTCCAAGTATAAATAAGGGAGGAAATAGCTCTTGTAATAGGAAATGAAAAGACACTAATTTAAAGATGACAACTTGGAAAAAGTAAAAGACTCAAATCAGCCCCCTAAACATTAATGACATTGGAAATGTGAATCAACCTCACTAAGCATTAATAACATTGAAAATGCTATCAGCCCCACTAAGCATTAGATGACATTGAAAATTGCTACTCATTCCACTCAACCTCCCTTGCATTGATGGCATTAACAAAATTCTGATCATTAATAAATTTGGACATAATGTCTTCATGATTAGCCCACATTTACTGGATCAACCCTCTAAGAGCTTCTTTAAAATTCTTGGCCCTTGATCTTGTTATTGGCCCATTTGGCAATTGCAATGGATCACTAGGTGTTGTCTCCTTATTCATATCATTCCCTCCCTCTTCAAAAGGATTTTTCCTCAAATCTACACCTACATCAAAAGGAGATAAATCAGAAACATTAAATGTTGCATTGATATTGTACTCACCTTGAAGGTCAAGTTTGTAGGCATTATCAGTTATCCTCTTAATCACTTGAAATGGTCCATCACCCCTTGGAAGCAGTTTGGAACGTCTTTGGGCTGGAAATATTTTCTTTCTCAAAACATTCAAAACAAGTTTTAAATGTTCAACATGCTCATTCAAGTTTTTGCTATAAATCATAACGTTATCAAAGTATACAACTATAAATTTTCCAAGGAATGCACGCAAAACATGATTCATCAACCTCATAAAGGTGCTGGGAGCATTAGTTAAACCAAATGGCATAACCAACCATTCATACAACCCATATTTTGTTTTGAATGCAGTTTTCCACTCATCACCTTTCATTCTGATTTGATGATATTCATTCCTAAGATCAATTTTAGTAAAAACACATGCACCATGCATCTCATCTAGCATATCATCAATTCTAGGAATGAGATGTCTATACTTTACAGTGATATTGTTGATGGCACGACAATCAACGCACATCCTCTAAGATCCATCTTTCTTAGGCACAAGCAATACTAGAACAGCACATGGACTCATGCTCTCACGCACATGCCCCTTTAGCATAAGCTCATTAACTTGCCTTTGAAACTCCTTTGTTTCTTCAAGGTTGGTTCTATATGCTAGCCTATTTGGAATTGTTACCCCTGGTATGAAATCAATTTGATGCTCTATACCCCTTATTGGTGGTAAACCATCAGGTATTTCTTTAGGGAACACATCCTCAAAATCCTGCAAAATAGAAATAATTGCGCTAGGAAAAGAAGAGTCAACTTCATTAGTGTTAACGCAAGCCTCCTTATACAAGAGTACAATCATAGGTTGTTTTAAGACCAATGATTTGTTAATCTGACCAACTTTCACAAAGAAGTTCTCCTTTTTCTCTCTTTTCTTTTCTCACTACCTGAAGTCTCCGATAGGGAGTTCCAGTTGACCTAGGGTCGTGGTGTGTGATCCGGATAGGAGCACACTAGGAAGTCTCGGGTGTATATGGATGGGAGGGGTGCCTCGGTTGGATGTTCTAGGAACACGCCTTGGTTGAGACCCGTAGGCTTATATGCCGAGCCATTAAGCAGGACATTGCGTGGTATTGGTAGCGACCATTCCAGCTTCGTCGTATTTTATATCTCTATGTTCCCTAGTTTATCTAAATCCCTTGCTATATCCCGTTTTCAAGATGTTATTTTATGTTATTTATATGCATCGAAGTGAGCCATTGGGCAGAGTTTTCTCTGGAACCTCTGGGTTACTGAGATATATTCGTATATCTCACCCCGTCTTGGGGGCTTTATTTCAGGAGGTAACACTAGTGCAGTAGCGGCGGGCAAGAAGCCCGTAGGATGATTGCCGGAGTATCATTAGTATTTTGCATTTTGATGGCCATTGGGCCTAGGCTAGACTCGGGGCATAAACATTATATATATGTTGTTAGGATGAGATTTATGGTCATATTTGTTCATGCTATTTTTGCCTAAGTCTAGTTGTATTTGGATTATGTCATTTTGAGGTTTCTTTATGATGTATTATTTGGAGATTAAAGTTGTAATTGTAATATGTCATGGGAAGTCTTGTAAATTGTACATGAGTTGATGTAACTATAAAGTATATGTAATATGATGGAAGGGCAATAGGCCTATTTTAGGATTATGATTATGTGTATGTTTAGAAAATGCATGCAAATGGACATTGGTGACTGAAATATGTTATGAGTTAATAAAGTAAGCAATATGGTAAGAAATGAGTAAATTGATATAAATTGTGAAGGGTTGTAAGAGCCTCAAGGCATTGCTGGTCCTTGTGTGTGCCACCCTATTATTATTAGGTACAATTGGAGGTCTTAGATCACTTTGCAAATTTGGGGATTTTTATAAAAACAAAGAAAACTCTGGCGAAATTTCTAGAAATTGGCATAATTTAGGCAAACTTCGGGAGAGCATATCTCCCTCCACAGATGTCCGATAGGGACATGCCATACGCCATTTTGAAGCTTGTGATGTCCTCTATCTTGTGGTAAAATTATGGGTTGGAAGTAGGCCTATAGAAGGCAGGGAACATAGACTGCCCATTTTCTTACTGCACTTGTGGCAGTTCTGGACCGGTTTTGGGAAATTTATTCCCGCTTCGTTTCTTGGTCAAATTAGGTGTATGATATATAAAATTGAATATTGAGGTGTCTATTTTGTTTTATAAAAATGTGAAAGCAATTGAGTGGATTGTCTGCAGTAATTCGTGGAGTGAGGGATGTTTGGAGCTGTTTTGGGGTTGGTTGGCAGTTTTGCTTGTTCAACTTCAAACGGCGATATCCGGAGCAAACGAGCTCTAAATAACTCGTGTGATAGCTTCATAGGAAGGTAATTGAGTGTAGAAGAACATATCAAAAGATGGGAGGCTTGTAGAATGCGATTTATCCGCAGAAAATTAAAGACCGAACTATGTTCGGAAGAGTAAAAAACGTAAAAGTGAAAATTATGCTAATTGGGTTTATGGAAACCCCTTAGTGACTTATGGGAAGTAAAATAAGTAATAAAAGTAGTTTAAATAATTATTCTGCAAAGATTTTACAGTTACAGTCACAACTTTTAATTATTACGCTTTTTTATTGTTTTAAATGCTCGCGTAATAAACAGAAAAAGTTTACTCGCTTTTTTATAAATGAATTGCTGTGATTGTAACTGCACTTAATATCATAATTAATGTTAACAATACCGGTGTACAACGGGCTATTAAAACACTCTCCAAAATTAAACATCTCTGAGTTAGCTTTACATAGGTTCAAGCTTCACTCAATTTGGAGCTCTCTAGCTCAAGTTATGCCCATTTTACTACAGCATGTTACAGTCTAAGGCCTATGAATGCACCATTGTCTTCATTTCATGGCTAATTTACTTTACTCAAACATCAGAATTTGATTTCTACTTCTTCATAAAAGTTTTAGCTTAGTGTCTTATCTTTCGAAAACACTTGAGAACATCACAATCCTATATCTGTAACTCCAGATACGTTCAAATTTTCGAAGCAGTGCCAGTATCTGTGACAGTACCCTTACAGAAAATTGGAGCTTCGATTAAGGTCCCTTAACTACCCAATCAGATTTCGACCTCTTGATAAAAGTTGTAGGTATATCTCTAAGGTTTAAATCCAAGGTATATAGCTCAAGATATAAAAGAAAATCTAAACTATGTTCAATCAGAAATTTCAGTATTACAATTATAATTATCAATCATCAAGATCCCCTTTCTAATTCAACACCATTATACCAAATATACATAACCCATCATCAAAACTAAGCATAAACCATCAACAAAACTAATCCACCATCTAAATATCAATTCACTACACTATTCACCACTTTTTACATCATAAATTTCTATCCAAGTATGATCCACCACACCAAAGTTTTTATTTGATTTCTACCTTTTATTTGTCAATGTTATCATTATTTTTCAAAGGAACATAGTCATAAGATCAACCAAAACATCCCCACCACATTCAAATATTCAAGAACACATCACAAAATTAGATTTCCATGAAAACTCAACCAAATTAGGAAAACTCACCTCCAATGTGTCGTATTTGCTCCAAGGATGAGGTTTCAAGTCTTAGATGATTCAAAACCACCTTCAATCACCACCTTTAGCACCAAAACCATCCAAGATGTCAAAGGAATGATCTATTCATACACTCATCTTCAAGGAACACTCAAGGCATGAAAGTTGATCACAAGCTCACTATAAACAAGTTTGATGTTCAATGTTTTGCCTAAAAATGTCTACAAAGAAAGATGGAAGCTCGAGTGCTTGTAACAATGGAGGAGCCATGGTTTTTTTTTTTTTTTGCATCTGATGGAGGCTATGCGCTATTGTTTTTGTGAAGGGAGGAGAGAGAATTTCATGTATTTTTAAGTCACTTAAAAAAATGATGAAAAAATGATAAGGGAGAAAAATAGAGGGTTAATGAGATATTTTACCATTTTACTATGAAACCAATGCACTTAAAATGAAGAGTTTATTTATACAAGAGTTTTGATGATAACAAACAAGCTTAGAAGCGACATGGAATACAATACAACTCGCAACAATCAAAAGTCCAAGGAAGCAATTCAACAAGACAACAAGAGTAAATCATTCAAGACACAAGATCAAGATCGCAACATGTCCTTGAGAGCTTAGATCTAAATGTAAAGGTAATTGATTAATGATGCATAAATGAGCTCAAAGGATATTTAACTTTATGCATGCATTATCCATGTCGTCAATCACTTGAAAGCTTTAATATTTACGAAAAAGACCCTTGACATATTTCGTAACCTCAAAACATTTTGAACAAGTCAAGGAAATACATTAAAAGTGATTAGAGACAAATAGGAGTGCTTTACAACTCAAAAAACTGCACTATTGATGTTCAGTCAAGAAAGTATTCGAATACTTTCTTGATTGTATTCGAATACTTGTGCTGAGAACAAAGTATTCGAATACTTTAAGAAAAGTATTCGAATAATTCACGAAAAGTATTCGAATACTTATTGGACAGTACGCAGTCTAACGACTATAAACGGCTAGTTTCGTCCCAACACCTATATAAACTCATTTATTACGAATCAGAAAGCAAGGATTTACTGTTCTATTGGTTTGGCATTCATTCTTGATCATTCTTATTGAATCAAACTCATTCATTGCTTGTTCTTCTTACTCATATTGATCATAAAAATCCTTTGAGCTTCATTCTTGTGTCATTGATCAATACCCATAAGCTTCAACTTGTATAATCTGTACTTCAAGAGTACAAATCCATTTCTAAACACTCTTATTCTGTTTATTTGAGTTGAGGGTAGTGAGACCCTAGTCAAAAAGGTTGCTCATAGCCTAAGAAAGTGAGTGGAAGTGTAAGGGTTTCAAGAACCAAAATTCTTGAAGATTGTAGCGGTTTGTCAAGCACCCTAGAAGCTTGATAATTAGTGGAAAGTTGAACGAGCGGCTTCAATCTGGACGTAGGTAACGGTGGTGGTGACCGAACCAGGATATATTGTGTTTGCGATCTCTCTAACTCTTTATCTCTTTACATTAACATTATTTGATTACTTGAGCTTATTTAAATTTACACTTTTTATACTACTTGCTTGTGTTAATTTCTATTCTTTAAGCTTTGCTTGTGTATAAATCATATTAGCTCAAGAAAATCTCTTTCAAGAAAGAAAGTGAGACATTTTGCGAAAATATTTTTAAAACTCAATTCACCCCCCTCTTGAGTTTGAGGCCACTTGTCCAACTAGTGGTATCAGAGCTTGGACTCTTGTATAAAGAGCTTAACCGCTTCAAAAGTAAAGACGACCTCTTTGAACAATGATATGCCTCTTTAGGGAACTTCAACCACAAGTCCTCCTTTCTTTAATGGCACTGATTATGCTTATTGGAAAAGTCGAATGCAAATTTTTCTTGAGTCCATTGATTTAAGAATTTCAAACATTGTTGATGAGGGATATCAAATTCCGACTAAAAAGGATGAAAGCAATAATGATGTTCTAAAGAAAGTGAAGGAATTTTCGGATGAAGAAATTAAAGAAGCAAATTGGAATGCTAAGGCTAGAAATTTGATTACCAATGCTTTAGGAAGAGATTAATATTTTCGTGTAGCTTCTTGCAAAACCGCAAAAGAAATGTGGGATGTGCTTGAAGCAACACATGAAGGAACTAGTGAAGTTAAAGTCTCTAAAATTCTTGGATTGACTAGAGAATTTGAATTATTTGAAATGAATGATGGTAAAACTATTCAAAACATGCAAAAGAGATTTACTCATATTATTACTCATTTGGATGCATTAGGAGCTTCATACAATAATTTTCAATTGGTAACTAAAGTTTTGAGAAGCTTGAATAGGGAATGGCAACCTAAGGTGACAGCTATTTGTGAATCAAAAGACTTGAAGAATATGGCCATTGCTACACTCTTTGGGAAGTTTCAAGAGCATGAGCTAGAATTGGCAAGACTAACTTTGAAGGAGCAAGCCAAGAAGAAAAGCAAAGGATTAGCTTTGCAAGCCACTAGCTCCAAATCTCAAGTGGGGGAGGAAAAAGAAAAAGAGCTCTCCGATGATGAATTAGATGAAGATGAAATGAGCTTCTTTGTGAAAAAGAATGGAAAATTCTTCAAGAAGAAGAACTTTCAAAGAAGACCTCTAATTCCTCCAAGGAGAAGATTCAAGGATGAAGGAGCTTCTCAACCTCCTCATACATGTTATGCATGTGGGAAAATCGGACACTTTAAAGCCGATTGCCCTAAGCTTCAAAAGAAAGAAAAGAGTGACAAGAATCAAATCAAGGATAGGAAAAATTTATAAAAAGAAGGCCTATGCGGCTTGGGATGAAGATTCAAGCTCCTCCGATGATTCAAGCAATGAAGAAGCAAATGTATGTTTCTTGCAATATTCTAAAGCCTCAAATGAGATAAGCAAAGGAATGCAACACGTGTGTTTTATGACAATAGAAAATGGCAATGAGTCAGAATCTGAGGTAACTCTACTTGCTAATCTATTTCTCCTTCATAATGAATTGCAAAACTTATTTGAAGAATTACATAGTGAATCCTTAGAGCATGTTAAATCTCTTAGAGAATCAAGAAAAACCATTGCCTCTTTAGAAAAATAAATTGCATGCTTAAACAAAGAAGTAAAAGAGTTAAAGGATGAAAATGAAACTCTCAAGTTAATTGATGTGAGTGCAAATTGTGTTAAATGTTTATCATCAAATGATCATGCATTATCATCATCATGTACTTCATGTGAAAAGCTTAAAGATGAAATTAATGACTTAAATAATGTGTTAAGCAAATTCACATGTGGTAGAGATAACTTGAATGTATTACTTGGAAAACAAAGATGTATGTTTAACAAATTCGGGTTAGGATTCGATACTAACATACGGGAAAAATCTTATAAGAATTTTTTAATATCACTATCTTACATGACTAGTAGACCTTTCATTAAATGCTATCATTGTGGTGGAAAAGGATATAGTGCATCAACACGTAAGATTAGAAAGAATGGAATTAGTGGTCAAAAGAAAGTGTGGGTCCCTAAGGGAACTAGACCCATGACTAACACACATGGACCCAAACAAATTTGGGTATCAAAGATTAAATGTTAAACTTGTTTTGTAGGTGTGCTTGAAGAGTGTCTCATCCAAATGGGTATTGGATAGTGGTTGCTAAAGACATATTATGAGAGACATTACCAAATTTCTCTCAATTACAAGAAAGGAACATGGACAAGTATCTTACGGAGATAATAACAAAGGAAAAATCCTTGGCATTGGGAAAGTTGGTAACTCCTCATCAACTTGTATAGAAAATGTTTTACTTGTTGATGGTCTTAGACATAACTTGCTTAGTATTAGTCAATTATGTGACAGATTTTAAAGTTGTTTTTCATTCTAAATGTTGCAAAATTGAAAGTTTGAATGATGGGCAAGTTAAGTTTAAAGGCTATAGAGTGGATAATATCTATATGATTGATCTAGATGATATGCCTTCAAATGACGATAGTTGCTTGGTTAGTAAGGAAAATGATTCATGCTTATGGCATAAAAGAATTGCACACATTGGCATGAGTCACTTAAATAAGTTGATCTCTAAAGACTTAGTAATTGGTCTTCCAAAGCTTAAATTTCAAAATGACAAATTATGTTATGCATGTGTAATGGGAAAGCAAGTAAAGGCTTCTTTCAAATCCAAATGTATTGTTTCAACTACTAGGCCTTTACAACTTTTACACATGAATCTTTTTGAACCTACACAAACTATGAACTTTGGTGGTAATTACTATGCATTTGTCATTGTGGATGATTTTTCCCGCTTTACATGGACATTATTTCTTGCTCATAAAGTGAAGCTTTTCAAGCATTTAGAAAATTAGCCCAGTTTATTCAAAATGACAAATCTTTGAACATTGTTTCTATTAGAAGTGATCATGGGGGAGAATTTGAAAATCAAGATTTTGAAATCTTTTGTGATGAAAATGGAATTCAACACAATTTTTCCACTCCTAGGACTCCATAACAAAATGGAGTTGTAGAAAGGAAAAATTGTGTCTTGCAAGAACTTGCAAGGACAATGATAAATGAAAATAATCTTCCAAAGTATTTTTGGGCGGATGCCGTAAGCACCGCTTGCTATGTTATGAATCGTGCCTTAATTAGGCCAATTTTAAAGAAAATCCCCTATGAACTTTACAAAGGAAGAAAACCAAATATCTCACATTTCCACATTTTTGGTTGCAAATGTTTTGTTTTAAACAATAGAAAGGATAATCTTGGCAAATTTGATTCAGAATCCGATGAAGGTATATTTCTAGGATATTCACTCACAAGTAAAGCATTTAGAATCTATAACAAAAAAACTATGGTAATTGAAGAATCAATTCATGTGATATTTGATGAGACTAACTCCTCCTTGTCTAGAAAAGACATTTGTGATGATGATATTGTAGAAAATTTGGGCAACATGAATTTAAATGACAAAAAGCAAGAAGATGAACACAAAGAGAAGGAGAAAAATCAAAATGAAGGAACCTCTTAAGCCAATAAGGAAGAATGTGATCTTCCAAAAGATTGGAGAACGGCAAAAGGTCACCCTATTGATGCGGTAATATGTGACATGTCAAAAGGGCTAACCACTAGAAAACCCATTAGAAATATTTGTAATCATTCAGCATTTGTTTCACAAATTGAACCTAGAACCATTGATGAGGCAATTATTGATGAACATTGGTTCTTGGCAATGCAAGAAGAATTAAATCAATTTGAAAGAAACCAAGTTTGGGAACTTGTGCCAAGACCCAATGATTACTCAATAATTGGCACTAAATGGGTCTTTAGGAACAAGCTTGATGAAAATGGAATAATAACTAGAAATAAAGCTAGGCTTGTTGCTAAAGGATATAATTAAGAAAAAGTAATTGATTTTGATGAAACATATGCTCCCGTTGCTAGATTAGAAGCCATAAGATTATTGCTTGCATTTGCATGTATGATGGATTTCAAACTATTTCAAATGGATATTAAAAGTGCTTTCAGATGGGACGGAAATTTGTGCCCATCTAAGCCCATTTTGATGGCAAAATACCATCCGTTCCCTCACCTGATGAGCAACTTTAGCACTAAAAGCACATGTTTTATATCTTTATCACAAAAACACAGTGGGGAACGAAAGGTGACGTAATCTTTTGGAAAAATATATAAAAAGGGGAACGGATATGGAACATTAAATACACCTGCTTCACTTACTCAACCTCTTTGACCACTTTTCAAGAAACGGTGAAAAGAAGTTTCCAACTTAAAACAAGTGGGCAGCACTCAACCAAGGAGAAATGTGTGTAGCAGGGAATAAATGGTTCCTATTGGTCGAAAAGGAAAGCAAGGCATGGGGAGGTCAGAAGGAAAGACAAATCTCAACAAAAACTGTCCCATCCAGCCACGTGCGCCCCTCAAAGCACTGTTCACACCGCCCCTTTCATGCAGTCAAGAAACCGACTCGAGAAGATTTACAAGCTTTCCATTCACTCTTCTACCTATAAATAGGACGTTCCAGCACGAAGACATCCATCGAATTCCTGAGGGATTGAATTCCTTAAGAAGAGATCACTTAGTTTATTTTTGTAGTTTTTATTTGTATAGTTTTAACTTTAGTTAAGTGACAACACTTCTTCTTCTTTCTATATCACCCACTTGAGACTCCTCACGAGCAACAACCATCTTCTCCACTTTTCATTTTATTGTAATCAATTTGTTTTCATTTAAATACAAGTGTTATTTCTCTCCTTTCCACTCGTTATCTCTGAACTGAATCTCGGGTCTATGGGACTTCAGTTTGGAATAATTATGTTTAACTTAGTAGCCATGGGCTAAACTATCTGTGGAATGGAAAAACTGCAAAGTTCTTAAAAAGTTATTTTTGAAACTCTTGTATTACAACTTTTTTGTTTCTCTGGTTAAGTGTGCTATATTCATTGTGTATCTTTGAAAATCGAACACATACTGAAAAAGGGTCTTCCATAAGGAAGGGATTTCAGACAGCTTAACCAGAGGGGGAAGGTAGTACTGTGGAAACAGTATTGCTGGTTGCCTTAGGAATAAGGGACCACCTCGTTCACTCAAAGGTTTGTTAGTATATGGATGTCCTAGAGACAATCTTTTAATTAGATTAGGACATATGTGAACCTTTGTATTGTCGCAAATAAATAAAAGCACTATTTATCTTGTTTCATATTTTGTCTCAATATTACTGTTAATATTTTATATGAGTAACTGGATAAACCCCTTGGAATAAAATAGGTATCTTTTGAGTATCTGTGATGAGATCACGATCATGAGGATTCAAGGATACTGGATATTTATTCCTAATTTTATGTTCCTAGTCTAAAGACATTGAGAATGAGGATCAGTGATATCGGTAAGACTAGCACGACTTATCTACTTGTATTCGTATGCAAGGTAAAGACCTCATGAGCTACAGATATGGAGATGTCTTAGCTAAAGTCGTGGGTGGATATATAAGGGTATAGCTCGCACTAAACAGACCCACAAAAGAGACTATATGAGGAAATCTCACAGAGAGTATCATTAGAGTAGTCTCTTTATATTTGGGTATGTCTTTCCTTAGACCAGAAGTTATTACCTAGACTGTGTTCTATAAGGCATGCTTTGACTGTATACCTTGTCTGCCTGAAACATGGAGACTCATAGGTATACTGTTGGGCTTGTCCTGAAAGAGCATAGGGCTAGGGTGATAAGCTGAAGGAATTCGTCAAATCTCTGTGAGAGATTAGGTTATCTGTAAACCGGAGAAATCGGGATGACATTTACAGGGACTCGGGAATCTATGCATAGTAAAAGAGATCATGAGATGATCTGCCTTTAGAGTCAGTAAATTGAAGATTCCCTATTTCGAATAAAGCTTACCCTAAACTGCAAGGGTTGATACGCTTCCTTACCCAAGGTTTTATGGGATGGTAACCGAGACGAAAAGAAATACATACGGCAACCAAATATGTGTAATAGGATGATCAAGTCATTAATCTAACTAGCTCTGGGGCAACAAAGCATTGCTAGTGCTCTGTGTTGTCATTAAATGGGTTGTGGGCTTGTTGGGCCCGAGCCCATTTATGTCAGTGGCTATGTTGGACCTAATGGGTCACACACTAACACCTTAATGTCATGATGATATAGTATTAAAGGTATTGGTCCTAATAATGGTTGTTAGCCCAAGATGAAGTTTGGAAGCCCACCTAAGAGGGAGAGGGCGCATGGTATTGTTAATGGGCTTGGATGGTCCAAGACATTACTAATTAATTTAATTAGTTAAATTAATTATCAAATATTTAAATTTTGAATTTTGAATTTGAATTTTGAATTTTGAAATTTGAATTTTGAATTTGAATTTTGAAATTCGAATTTTGAATTTGAAATTTGAAATTTGAAATTTGAATTTTTAATTTGAATTTTGAAATTTGAATTTTGAATTTGAAATTTGAATTTGAATTTAGAATTTAAATGTTTGATGGTTTGAATTTAAATGTTTGAATTTGAATTTGAATTGGCTATGAAAAGTTGTTTCATAACAAAAGGATAAGATGAGATCTTGTTGGAACAAATCCCTTGTATCAAGAGAAGATCTATGGAGATCTCCAAGGGCTGATTTGGGGCGCCATTTTGGTGGGAGATGATTGTCATCTTGTCAAACCAACAAGCTCCAATCAGATTTGGTTGTTGAGAGAATCAGTGAGCTAGTTGGTTCAAACTTGAATGCAACAGCTCAAACTCAAATGTATCTGGATCCTTTTTGGGCTGAATAGGGGCGCATGAATTGGTGGTCATATGATGACCATTGGTTCATAATTTTGACTAGATAAAGACCTAGTCTTATGAGGATTCAAAGGGGAGGTTGTTGGGATTTTTGAATTGCAACAACTCCACCTTTGTCTCACTACTCACTTGTGCGCCACTTTCATTATAAAAAAGTAAAAATTCTGATTTGATACATGAATTCTCTCCCTCTCTTGTGCGCCTAGTTGGTGAGTTCCTCCTTAAGGTTTTTCAAAAGAACCTAGCCAATTCTTCTATATACTATTCCCACTCTTATAAAGTTTTCATGCTGGAGACTTCACTCTTCTAAGCACATATACCTAGCCTCCTTCTTCACCTATTGAGCGCATAGCAAGCCTCTCTGTGGTGGTCAATTGGTGGCTTTCAAGAAAGCGTTCTTGCATCTTGACGTGGGTGGTGTGGATCAACATTAGAGGGTTTGAACCCTTCAAACCTAACACTGATCGTCTTGGAGTTTTGAACTCACAAACAAAGGTAACATCACATGCCATAAAGCATGATTCTTGATTGCATGTGTAATTCCGCATATGAAAAAATTTGTTTTTCCCTCTCACATGCTACGGCCTTCAAGGCCATTTAACTTTCAAGTGGTATCAGAGCCCGGTCGCTTTACCATCGGCGGATGATGGTACTTTGTTTGTGAAATTAATTTTCTCATGCTCAAAAGGTCTTTTTGTTAAAGATTAATTCTTTGCATGTGTATTTTTTTTATGAACATTTTTAATATGATTATGATGTTCATATATCTACATGACCTCATGGTTTTGTTTGTTTTGATTCTTTGTGAAAGTTTTCAAAAGAAACATTTGTTTTGAAAAGGGAATATGATTCTGCCATGATGTGAATATTCAAATGCATTATTTTCTCCATGATTTTATTTAATAAAATTTTTGTATATGATGATGTATGGTTCGGCTATATGAGTTATGGTTGAATAAATGGTTTAATTTTTGTGATATTTGAGAAGATTTGACAAAGATTTGAATTATGCCTAAAGATGCAAAATTCGACCATTGGGAGAAAATTGGAATTTTTTTGAATTTTGATTCTTGTTTTGATATTTTAATTGTTAAATTATCAAAATATATGTGAGGAGATATTTATATAATATTTGATATTATGTGCTTGCAAGCTGTTTAAATTTCCAGGTGCAATTTGGAAGGGGATGGTCATAGTGCCCGAAATTCGAATTTCAAATTTTAAATTAATGTGTAATTTTGCTCTATTTTAATTAGAGTTGTAATTTGAATTTTGTATTTTGTATTTTTATTATTTGTCCCTCCAAAGATGTTTTGGAGTTTCTTTAATTATATGTAATTAGAGAATTAGGCTAGTGGCGTATAGACGACGAGGAGCCGATGCTCGAGAAGCAAGATGGACAAATGCACGAGCACCATGACCATCTCAAATAAAACTGTTTTATATGCATGAATGCTTTTATGTTTTGAACGACTAGTATGCATGAATTGGACAAATCGCGTTTGTATGTATTATTATACATGTCCAATTACGACTAGTGTAATCCGATAGATGTTTGACATAGGATAACGACTAGCATGATAATAATATAAATGCGTTTGATGAGACCTAATAAACCCCAAATAAAAGGAACCCTTAAAGGAATAAATTATTAAGCATATGATTACCTCCCACCACCAATATTACTCGAACCTCCTCTACATAGTGGTGCTCCACAACTCAGTTGGGACCCACTGTTTCGTTGAGTAAGAGTAGTATTAGAAGTGTTAGACACTTAGGGTGCTGGTTAATGCTTAACTAAGACATAAGTTGTAGGCTCAGCCGGGCTTATGTGCTTAGGGTAATAATGCTAGGTTGGTTGCATGAGATGCACCACTAAGTGACAAGGAGTTGTCAACCTAATGTTAAGAGAGGGTATGAGATACTGTTGATGAGGATCAACCCATTATTTAAATTAATCTTGCGGTCACAGATGGGGGTTAAAATAGATAATCACACTCTTAATCTCACTAAGGTAAAATCTAAATGTAGATTAACCCTAAGTCAAATGGGAAGGGTCATTGACTTAGATAAAATAGTGGGAGGGGCAAATTATTTAAAGTCTTTAATAATTTATTTATACAACATGTCTAAATATATTAATTAAATCATCTTTACATCTTTTTCGGTTTTTAGTATGACTAATCCACTGTCACTGCGCTCAATACTCGATACGAACAAACTGACCGGTTCAAACTTTATGGACTGGTATCGGAACTTAAGAATTGTTCTTAGGGCCGAAAAAATAGCTTATGTCCTGGATGCTGCATTACCCGTAGCTCCTAGGGAAGGGGAAGATGGGTTCGCGAAATTTGATTTCGAGGCCCACAAATAGCACATGGATGACAATGTGTTGACTGTCTGCATCATGTTGCATCCATGTCGCCTGAACTGAAAAAGCAGCATGAGCATATGGATGCTCCCTCTATTGTCTTACATCTCAAGGAGTTGTATGACATTAAAGGCAGGCATGAGAGGTATGAGGCCTCTAGAGTTGTTCTCATGCAGGATGTCTGAGAACATGTCTGTGAGCAGTCATGTTCTTAAGATGATCGGGCTCATTGAGAAGCTAGGAAATCTAGGCTTCGTGATGGATGCTGAGCTAAGTAATGACTTAGTCCTGACCTCGCTTCCACCTTCCTTCAGTCAATTCATTATGAATTACAACATGCATGGGATGCTTGTGAGCTTGCCTGAATTGTTAAGCATGTTAACAACTGCTGAAGTGTCTATCAAGAAGGATAGGACACATGCTCTTCTGATTGGTGGGCCTAGAATGGCAAAGGGTAAGGGTAAGGAGCCTACGAAAGGAGACTCCCTTAAACCCAAAGGAAAACCCAAGAAGAAGAAAGGCAAAAAGAAGGGTAAGAGTGCATCCAAGGACAAAAGCGATGTTGAGTGCTTCCATTGTGGCAAGAAAGGCCATTGGAAGAGGAATTATCCAGACTACCTGAAGAGTGTGAAGGACAAGAAGCATGGTGGTGCTTCTACCTCAGGTACTTTCATGATTGAGATAAATTATTCTTGTGCTAATCCTACCTCATTGGTATTGGATACCGGTTGTGGTTCTCATATATGCAATATGTTGCAGGTGCTTAGGAGCCCAAGGAGATTGGAGAGAAACGAGGTGGACCTCCGCATTGGCAATTGAGCAAGGGTTGCTGCTCATTCTGTTGGAGATGCCGACCTTATTTTGCCTACGGGCCTTTTATTGCATTTGAATAATTGTCTTTATGTTCCAAACATTTCTAGAAACATTATTTCTATTTCTTGTTTAGAACAAGATGGTTTTACTTTTAGTATTAAGAATGGTACATTTTCTATCATTTCGAATGATATTGTTTATGGTACTGCTTCTTTAATAAATGGATTGTATGTTCTGGAAATGGGAACTGAAGTGCTCAATATAGCCGTGAAATGACCTAGGATAGATAATCAATCTTATCTTTGGCATTGTAGACTAGGGCACATAAACGAAACAAGATTGTCTAGGATGCATGCAAATGGATACCTAGATTCCATGGATTTGGAATCCTATGGACAATGTGAATCTTGTCTAGCTGGGAAAATGACTTGTCACAAGCCCAAAGGGCTTGAGAGTCATAGGGCTAGTGAGTTATTAGAACTCATTCACACTGACGTTTGTGGGCCAATGTCTATAGAGGCTAGAGGAGGATACTCTTATTTCATCACCTTTACTGATGACAAATCGAGATTTTGGTACGTGTACCTAATGAGATACAAATCCGAAGCCTTTGAAAAGTTCAAGGAGTTTAGGAATGAAGTAGAGAAACAACGTGGCAAGATGATTAAGACATTACGATCAGATCGTGGTGGTGAATATCTGAGCCATGAGTTTCAGGATTATCTGAGAGAAAATGGAATTCTCTCGCAGTTTACTGCACCTTACACACCACACCAAAATGGTGTCTACGAAAGGAGAAACAGGACCTTGTTAGACATGGTCAGGTCTATGATGAGTGAGACTCAACTTCCAAAATCATTTTGGGGATATGCCTTAGACACAGCGGCATACCTTCTAAATAGGGTACCGTCTAAATCTGTTCAGACCACACCATATGACATATGGAATGGTAAGAGACCCAACCTGAGTTACCTCAGGGTATGGGGATCGCCAGCTTATGTCAAAGCGTTGGCATCATACAAGCTTAGTGCTAAGAGTACTAAATGTCTATTTGTGGGGTATCCCAAAGGTACTATGGGATACTACTTTTACTCCATGGATGAACACAATGTGTTTGTGTCAAAGAATGCTGAGTTCCTTGAGAAGGATTTGATCTCTCTAGGAGCCAGTGGGAGTAAGACTAATCTTGAAGAAGTTCAAGAACCACATGAACAGATTGAGGAACCCGAGTCTGCTCCGCAGGCGACGTTCTCTAATGGAGAAGTAAACACACAACTCCATAGGTCAACGAGGGTCATCCATCCACATGAGAGGTATGGGTTTGTGATTGAGAATCAGCAAACCGTCGAGGATGATGAACCAAGTAACTACGAAGAGGCAGTCAAGGATATTGACTCTTCTAGATGGCTTGAAGCCATGGAATCTAAAATGGATTCGATGTATCAAAACAAGGTATGGACCTTGGTTCCTAAACCGCAAGGAATAGTTCCTATCGGTAACAAATGGGTCTTTAAAAGAAAGACTGATGCAGATGGCAACGTTTAGACCTACAAAGCTAGGTTGGTTGCGAAAGGGTATCGTCAAAGACAAGGAGTTGACTATGATGAGACTTTCTCGCCTGTTGCCATGATCAAATCTATTAGGATCATGCTTGCAATAGCGGCATATCACGACTATGAAATTTGGCAAATGGATGTCAAAACCATCTTCTTGAATGGGTTCTTGAGGAGGAAGTGTACATGACACAACCTGAGGGCTTTGAAATCAAAGATCAAGAGCATATGGTATGCAAACTTCAAAGGTCGATATATAGGCTAAAGCAAGCATCAAGGAGTTGGAATATTCGTTTTGATGAAGTCGTTAAGAGTAATGGTTTTATCAAGAACGAGGATGAACCTTGTGTTTACAAGAAGGTTAGTGGGAGTAATGTCGTTTTCCTGGTACTTTATGTAGATGACATATTGTTAATAGGAAATGACATCCCCACATTACAAATAACGAAAGAGTGGCTTTCAAAAAGCTTCACCATGAAGGATTTGGGAGAAGCGGCCTTTATACTTGGTATAAAGATCTATAGAGATAGATCCAAGAGGCTGCTGGGTTTATCTCAATCCATGTATGTTGACAAGATGCTAAAGAGGTTTAGCATGGAAGGGTCAAAAAAGGGTTTTCTTCCTGTCAGTCATGGGGTACATCTTTCAAAGGCTATGTGTCCTAAGTCACAGCCTGAGAAGGATCGCATGAGTGCAATTCCATACGCTTCGGCTATTGGATCCATCATGTATGCCATGATATGTACGAGACCAGATGTCTCTCATATGCTTTGAGCATTACGAGCAGATACCAGTCGAACCCTGGAGAGGGTCACTGGACAGTAGTCAAGACCATCCTTAAATACTTAAGAAGAACTAATGATGCGTTTCTGGTCTATGGTGGGGTTGATGAGCTAACAGAGAAAGGGTTCACTGATGCCAGCTTTCAGAGTGACAAAGATGACTGCAAGTCACAGTCAGGGTTCGTATTCACCTTAAATGGTGGGGCAGTATCTTGGAAGAGTTCCAAGCAGGAGATAACAGTAGATTCAATGACAGAAGCTGAATATATAGCTGCTTCAGAAGCAGCTAAGGAGGTCGTGTGGATCAAGAAGTTCATATCTGAACTTAGGGTGGTTCCAAGCGTGGATGAGTCCATACAGTTGCTTTGCGACAACACTGGAGCCATTGCGCAGTCAAAGGAACCTAGGTCTCATCAAAGATCTAAGAACGTGCTCCGCAGATATCACCTGATTAGAGAAATCATTGATAGGATGGATGTAAAGATGGATTATATTCCCACAGATGATAACCTAGCCGATTCTCTGACAAAGGCTGTTTCTCAGAGAAAACATGATAGTCATTATGAGGCATTGGGTATACGACTTAAGTCTGATTGGCTCTAGGCCAAGTGGGAGCTTGTTAGTATATGGATGTCCTAGAGACAATCTTTTAATTAGATTCGGACATATGTGAACCTTTGTATTGTCGCAAATAAATAAAAGCACTATTTATCCTGTTTCATATTTTGTCCCAATATTACTGTTAATATTTTATATGAGTAACTGGATAAACCCCTTGGAATAAAATAGGTATCTCTTGAGTATCTGTGATGAGATCACGATCATGAGGATTCAAGGATACTGGATATTTATTCCTAATTTTATGTTCCTAGTCTAGAGACACTTAGAATGGGGATCAGTGATCTCGGTAAGACTAGCACGACTTATCTACTTGTATTCGGATGCAAGGTAAAGACCTCATGAGCTACAGATATGGAGATGTCTTAGCTAAAGTCGTGGGTGGATATATAAGGGTATAGCTCGCACTGAACAGACCCACAAAAGAGACTATATGAGGAAATCTCACAGAGAGTATCATTAGAGTAGTCTCTTTATATTTGGGTATGTATTTCCTTAGACCAGAAGTTATTACCTAGACTGTGTTCTATAAGGCATGCTTTGACTGTATACCTTGTCTGCCTGAAACATGGAGACTCATAGGTATACTGTTGGGCTTGTCCTAAAAGAGCATAGGGCTAGGGTGATAAGCTGAAGGAATTCGTCAAATCTCTGTGAGAGATTAGGTTATCTGTAAACCGAAGAAATCGGGAAGACATTTATAGAGGGACTCGAGAATCTATGCATAGTAAAAGAGATCATAAGATGGTCTGCCTTTAGAGTCAGTAAATTGAAGATTCCCTATTTCGAATAAAGCTTACCCTAAACCGCAAGGGTTGATACGCTTCCTTACCCAAGGTTTTATGGGAAGGTAACCGAGACGAAAAGAAATACATACGGCAACCAAATATGTGTAATAGGATGATCAAGTCATTAATCTAACTAGCTCTAGGGTAACAAAGCATTGCTAGTGCTCTGTGTTGTCATTAAATGGGTTGTGGGCTTGTTGGGCCCGAGCCCATTTATGTCAGTGGCTATGTTGGACCTAATGGGTCACACACTAACACCTTAATGTCATGATGATATAACATTAAAGGTATTGGGCCTAATAATGGTTGTTAGCCCAAGATGAAGTTTGGAAGCCCACCTAAGAGGGAGAGGGCGCATGGTATTGTTAATGGGCTTAGATGGTCCAAGACATTACTAATTAATTTAATTAGTTAAATTGATTATCAAATATTTAAATTTTGAATTTGAAATTTGAATTTTGAAATTTGAATTTTGAATTTGAATTTTGAAATTCGAATTTTGAATTTGAAATTTGAAATTTGAAATTTTAATTTTGAAATTTGAATTTTGAATTTGAAATTTGAATTTGAAATTGAAATTTGAATTTGAATTTAGAATTTAAATGTTTGAACATTTGAATTTAAATGTTTGAATTTGAATTTGAATTGGCTATGAAAAGTTGTTTCATAACAAAAGGATAAGATGAGATCTTGTTGGAACAAATCCCTTGTATCAAGAGAAGATCTATGGAGATCTCCAAGGGCTGATTTGGTGGGAGATGATTGTCATCTTGTTAAACCAACAAGCTCCAATCAGATTTGGTTGTTGAGAGAATCAGTGAGCTAGTTGGTTCAAACTTGAATGCAACAACTCAAATGTATCTGGACCCTTTTTGGGCTGAATAGGGGCGCATGAATTGGTGGTCATATGATGACCATTGGTTCAGAACTTTGACTAGATAAAGACCTAGTCTTAGGAGGATTCAAAGGGGAGGTTGTTGGGATTTTTGAATTACAACAACTCCACCTTTGTCTCACTCACTTGTGCGCCACTTTCATTATAAGAAAAGTAAAAATTCTGATTTGATACATGAATTCTCTCCCTCTATTGTGCGCCTAGTTGGTGAGTTCGTGCTTAAGGTTTTTCAAAAGAACCTAGCTAATTCTTCTATATACCATTCCCACTCTTGTGAAGTTTTCATGCTGGAGACTTCACTCTTCTAAACACATATACCTAGCCTCCTTCTTCACTATTGAGCGCATAGCAAGCCTCTCTGTGGTGGTCAATTGTTGGCTTTCGAGAAAGCGTTCTTGCATCTTGACGTGGGTGGTGTGGATCAACGTTAGAGGGTTTGAACCCTTCAAACCTAACACTGATCGTCTTGGAGTTTTGAACTCACAAACAAAGGTAACATCACATGCCATAAAGCATGATTCTTGATTGCATGTGTAATTCCGCATATGAAAAAATTTGTTTTTCCCTCTCACATGCTACGGCCTTCAAGGCCATTTAACTTTCAAGGTTCTGCACCAAGTATCTGTTGGAGTCAAGGGAGCCATATGAATATGGAAACTTGTGATCCATCTAGTCCATAAGCTGAGGAATCAGACGTTGGCAGAAAGAAAACTGGAACAAATAAAAAAGTGTTGAGTCTTGAGTAGAGAAAATAATTATTTATGAATGGAGCAGCAGATCCGTTCCTTCTGTTATTATTACTTTTAAACCATCCACCCTGTTGTCTCTTGACTATTGTTATTACTTTTTGTATTTTTCCTTTGTTTAATCTCATATCTATAAAACTTTCATGAATATTGTTGATCCTTCCCTAAACAAGAAGGATAACATACATAACGAAGCGATGAACTGTTTGTTGTCTGATTGAACCTACTATCCTTGAGGAATGTTGTCAAGACAGTAGGGAACGTTTGACCAAACAGGTCAATTACTAACTTTTATTTTTATTTTTATTCTTTATAAAACAGTATAAGACATTAATTAGAGTTCTATTCTCGTGGGAACGATAATCTGGGCATAATACTCCTATTTATTACTTGATGCGTGCACTTGCGCACTTGGGTTGAACTAAGAGAACAAATGTGTTCTTTCTTAGTGAACTGAGGAACGTTTTCATCATAATACACTTTTCACCCAACAACTTTTGAACCCAACACTTTCTTAAATGGATATATTCAAGAAGAAGTTTATGTTGATCAACCACCCGATTTTGAAAATCATGACTTGCCTAACCATGTTTTTAAACTTAAAAAGGCATTATATGGTTTAAAGCAAGCTCCAAGAGCTTGGTATGAAAGGTTAAGCAAGTTCCTTTTAGAACAAGGTTTTGAAAGAGGAAAGGTTGATACATCACTTTTCATAAAAAGGAAAAATAATCACATTTTGCTTGTTCAAATATATGTTAATGATATTATATTTGGTGCAACTAATATTAAACTTTGTGAAGAGTTTTCTAACATCATGAAAAGTGAATTTGAGACGTCAATGATGGGTAAACTCAACTTCTTCCTTGGTCTTCAAATCAAACAAGAGAAAGATGGAATCTTCATCAATCAAGGTAAATATTGTAAAGAGTTGCTCAAGAAGTTCAGAATGGAAAGTTCAAAAGCAATTGACACTCCTATGAGTACATCTTGTACGTTAGACAAGGATGAAAGAGGTAAGCCCATTGAGATCACTAGACATAGAGGTATGATCGGCTCACTTCTTTACTTAACCGCAAGTAGGTCAGATATTATGTTTAGTGTGTGCATGTGTGCTAGATTTCAAGCCAATCCTAAAGAATCACATTTAAGTGCCATAAAAAGGATCTTGAGATATCTTATAGGCACTACACAAGTGGGACTATGGTACCCAAAGGGAGCTCCATGTGAGCTTATAGGTTATTCCGATTCTGACTTTGCCGATTACAAATTTGATAGGAAAAGTACTAGTGGCACTTGCCACTTTCTTGGTTGTTCACTAGTTTCTTGGCATAACAAGAAACAAAATAGTGTGGCATTGTCAACGGCCGAAGCGGAATATGTGGCGGCTGGTAGTTGTTGTGCACAAATTATTTGGATGAAACAACAACTTATGGACTTTGGGCTTGAACTTGATCATATCCATATTAGGTGTGACAACACTAGTGCTATCAACCTAACCAAAAATCCCATCATGCACTCAAAAACTAAACATATTGATATACGACATCGCTTTATAAGAGATAATGTGTAAAATGGTGATTGTATTTTAGAACATGTTGAATCCTCCAAGCAATTGGTGGACATTTTTACAAAACCTCTCTCAAAGGACGTCTTCACAAATTTGGGATGAGAAATAGGCTTAATTGATCCATCATGCTTGTGAATATATATGCTTTAACTCTTATTCTATCTTGATCACTAACTTGAGCGTCAGAGCTTTCCCCAAAGTTTATTTGCAGGTACTTTATGTACTTAATATCTTGGGAAGAATATTGGAATAAATAACTTGGGTACATGTAAGCTTTTAAGGTATAGTTCCAATTACACTCTTGGAGGTCAGCATCTTAAGGTAACTTATCATTATACATGTATTTAATCATGATATGCATCAATCATTACTCATCTGAATGTTCATTGAAATGAAAAATTTGCAAAAATCAGTTCTGCCCCTGTGCATTTACTACATTCTGCACTGCAGTATCCGAATACTTTATCAAAAGTATTCGAATACTTTCATTCTCCAAAAAGTATTCGAATACCATTCAAAAAGTATTCGAATACTCCTGCATTTATTGCTCTGTAATGGGTTTTAATTCGAATACCGGACCTCTCCATTCACTTCTCTCATTCATTCGAACCCAAATCCCTTCTCCTCGTCCTCCATTTCTTCACTCTTCCCAGGTATGTTCTTCTGAACTGATCTTTTACTTTATTTTTCGTTTAATGTTGAGTTATATGCATATATTCTGTTTAGGGTTTAGGGATTGAACTCTTAAGCCTGAACCCTAATTCATTTTTCCTTGATTCCTACTTGAAATGTAATAGGTCTGGATTATATACATAAAAATACAATACATGTATATATTTCGTTCCTCTATGGTATTCTCCTGTATTTTAAACGGTACTTCTTTAGTTTTCTTCAAGAACATTTCGTATCTCCTGGGTCTCTATCCTCTGTGAACCCAAGTAGTCGACTATTGTTAAATAAGTATCCCAATACTTTTCTTTTCCAGAAAAGTATTCGAATACTTTTTGAAAGTATCCGAATACTTCTCCTTCGAGAAAAGTATTCGAATACCATTCAAAAAGTATCTGAATACTTCTCTTCACCAGAAAGTGTTCGAATACCAGTTGACAAGTATTCGAATACTGAGACAAAAAGTATCTGAATACTACTAAAAAGTATTCGAGTACTGCATTCTGCAGCAAGCTTCTCTGTTTCTTATGATAATGCTATATCTATGAAATCTTAATTCCTTTATGATCTCTAGCTACATATCCATTAATGCAACATATTGTCATTACCTATCTTTGCATAAGTTCATTACGTTCCATTTCTTGTTGATTTCTGCCTTATTATTTTCCCACATAATGCTTTCTTTTGCTCATTCTTTATGTTGAACTTTTATTTACAGGTACCCTCATGGCTAGTGTTGGGTGGTTTGCTGATGGTGGAAAAATATAAGTTATGACAGGGGACGTTCCTCTGTTCTTGCAGAACACAGATTCGTCCCTTAGTTGCAACGCAAGTGCGTTAGTGCACGCATCAAGTAATAAAGGGAGTATTAATGCCCAAATTATCGTTCCCACGAGGATAGAGTGCTAATTATTGTTTTATCACTATTTATAAAGAGTGGAAATGAGAAGAAAATTTAGTAAATGAACTGTCAGGTCAAACGTTCCCTACTGTCTTGACAACGTTCCTCAGGAACAGTAGGTTCAATCTGATGGCAAACAGTTGCTCGCTGCGTTATGTATGTGATCCTTCTTGTTTAGAAGAAGGTGAGATAACAATCATTGGAGTTTTATAAGTACTAAATGAAATAAAATAAAACTACTAAAATAGAAATAACTATAATCAAGAGTCAACAGGGTGGAGGTTAAAACAGTTTAACAGAAGGAACAGATTCACTGCGTCACTCTTAAAGGGGCTGTTTTCTCTGCTCAAGACTTAGCACCTTTTGGCTTTGTCCCAGTTTCTTCGCCTGCCAACTCTGATTCGTCAGCTCATGGTCTAGATGGCTCACAAGTTTCCATATTCCTACGGCTCCCTTGACTCCAACAGGTACTTAGTTCAGAACCTTAAAATGGACGAGTTGGCCCCTTATTCCTAAGGTGACCAGTAGCGTTTTTGCCATGACATCTACCTTCCCCCAATGGCTAAGCTGTCTGAAATTCCTTCCTTATGGAAGTTCCTTTCTCAGTATGTACCCAATTTCCATTGGCGCACAATGAATATAGCTTACTTAGCCAAAGAAATACAAAAAGCTTCAGTTAAGAGTTTTGAAAACAGTTCTTTAAGAGTTTCACAGTTTACCCGTTCCACAGATAATTCAGCTCATGGCTGATAGTTTAAACATAATTATTCTCAACTGAGATCACATAGACCCGAGATTCAGTCAAGAGATAACGATTGGAACGAAGAGAAAAACACTTATATTAAATTAAAAGACAGTTTACAAAAAGAAACAGAAAATGGAGAAAGATGGGTATTTTCTCGTGAGAAGTCTTGATGGTTGTTTACAGAGAAGAGAAAAGGGGTTGTCACTTAACTACAGTTACAACTTAAAATTAAACTAAGTTACTGACTACTACTACTACTAGGTGATCTTCTTCCTTCTGGACTTTAATCCCTCCAGAATTCGATGATGTTTTTGTATGAGGGTGGTCCTATTTATAGATGGAAGGAGAGTGGCAAGCTTGTAAATCCTTTGGAGCAATTTGCTTGAATGAGAGGACGGGTCGGTGGCAGCAGAGTATGGAAGCTGCGCAAATTGCTGGATGGAACAAGGTTTGGTGATGATTAGCTGTAGTTTGCAGGCCTTCCTATGTTTTGCTTCTCTTTTCAGCCAATGAGAACTCTTGATTCCCTGCTCTTCACGTTTCCAGCTGCTCAGTTAGTGCACCGCCTTACTTTTTAGAAGTCTTCAACTCTACGTTACCTGCAAAGTGTACACAAGCATTAAATGAATGGAGCAGGTGCATTAAATGCGTCTCAGTCTGTTCCCCTTTTAATATATTTTAAAGGAATACGTTATCATCCGTTCCCCCACTGTGTTTTTGTCACAAATGTGTAAAACAAGTGATTTTCATGCTGAAGTTGCTCATCAGAGGAGGGAACGTATGGTATTTTGCTATCAAAATGGGCTTAAATGGGAACAAATTTACGTCCCATCAGCTAGCTCATCCACTCCGCGTCAGACTCGTTCCAAATCTATCCCTGATCTTCCTAACGCTGAAGCCTCTGATTTTACCCGCTATTTTCCTGGTGACAGTGCTCAGCAGAAAATGTTTGTTACTTACTTTCTACGCAGGCGCATCATTGAGCCAAAATACCTTGATTCTGCATTCTTTGAGGAGCAAGGCTTTGAGATCACTACCATTCTGCAGAGGGTACATCTGTTGGGATTTGTAGAGCTTCATTGCCAGTATGTTGAGCCCATGGTTCAGGCTTTTTATCAAAATCTGACCTACAACAACCGTGTTCTGCAATCCAAGGTCAAGGATGTCACTATCAAGATCTATTCGCAAGATTGGACCAATCTCATTAGCTTTGTTCGCTTTGGGGATCTAGAATTTGATGGATCTGATTACCGTAGCTATGAGGAGTACCAAAGAGAGGACTTCATCAGCTCCATTGTTAGAGAAGGCGTTTACCAACTTGGCATGGTCAAATTCTCTCCGTTATGTCTGACGGTGCCCAACCGGATCCTACACTATCTTGTTACCCATGTCATCTCACCTCGCGGGGGCAATCATGCTTTAGTGCTTAAAACTGACCTATTCTTTATGTTGGCTATTCTTCACAGGGCGGCCATCTATTGACCTGATACTATATGCCGCATCATGCTCACTGCTCACCGTCATAAGACTTCTCCACTTCCATTTCCTATGCTTGTCCAGGCCATCATGGAGTACCGCCAGGTTCCTATGAATGGGGAGGCAAAGACCCCATTGAAAGATAATCATAAAATTGCGGGCACGCAAGTGAAAAAATGTGGACTTTGCAAGGTCGCTGGAGAGTGGATCTATTCCTCTATTGCTCCTCCTGTTGATCCCATGGATGAGGATGCTCCTGTTCATGATGCTGCTATGCCCGCCGCTGCTCCTGCTACTGGGAATCCTTCTATTCCTGAGATTCCTACCACTCCCCGTGACCGACGTCCATATACTCTCGATGATGTGATGGATTATCTAGTTGACATAAAGGACGTCATTGGTCGGTGTCTCACCCGCATCGAAGGCCATCTTGGCTTGCTTAACACTGATGACGGTGCTGAGGGCCATCCCCCCTCCTGGCTCACCTGAGATATGAACCCAGCTGTCGCTCCTATGGATATTTATCTTTTTGATGATACTGATCTCTGATGCTGACTTTTGCCTTTTGGGTTTATATATTTTATCTGGTTGGATGTTGATCTATTTTTGATGACTATGACTTTATCTCTACTTTATGATGATTTGCATTTCAGTTTCCCACTTGTTTTGCTTTGAATTATCCTTTTGTTTTTAATGTTGCCAAAGGGGGAGAAGCAATTGCAAATTGAGAAAAACACGCACAACCTACTTTCTACTTCAAAAAGAGTATAAACTAAGGAAAAAAAGGGGAGCATAATCATGAAAAGTAAAAACAAGGTAAATATAGATTGTTGGGTGGTTTACTGATGGTGGAAAAAGATAAGTTCTAATGGGGGACGTTCCTCTGTTCTAAATAGAACACAGATTCGCTCTCTTACTTCCAACCCAAGTGTGCAAGTGCACGCATCAAGTAATAAAGGGTGTATTAAGGCCCAGATTATCGTTCCCACGAGGATAGAACTCTAGATATTGTCTTATATTGTTTTATAAAGAATGAAAATGAAAAGAAAAGTTAGTGAATGAACTGTCTGGTCAAACGTTCCTTATTGTCTTGACAACGTTCCTCAGGAACAGTAAGTTCAATCTGATGACAAACAATTGCTCGCTGCGTTATGTATGTGATCCTTCCTGATTAGAAGAAGGTGAGATAATATTCATTGGAGTTTGATAGATAACAACTTAAAATAAAGTATAAATATTTAAACAGAAATAACTATAATTAAGAGACAACAAATGGATGGTTTTAAAACAGTTTAACAGAAAGAACGGATTCACTGCTCCATTCTTAAATAGCTATTTTCTCTACTCAAGACCTAGCACTTTTTAGCTTTGTCCCAGTTTCTTATCTGCCAACTCTGATTCCTCAGCTCATGGACTAGATGGCTCACAAGTTTCCATATTCCTATCGCTACCTTGACTCCAACAGGTACTTAGTACAGAATCTTAAAATGGATGAGTTGGCCCCTTATTCCTAAGGTGACCAGTAGTGTTTTTGCCATGACACTACCTTCCCCCAATGGCTAAGCTGTCTGAAATCCCTTCCTTATGGAAGTTCCTTTCTCAGTATGTGTTCAATTTCCATTGATACACAATGAATATAGCTTACTTAGCCAAAGAAATACAAAAAGCTTCAGTCAAGAGTTTTGAAAATAGTTCTTTAAGAGTTTTGCAGTTTATCTGTTCCATAAGATAGTTCAGCCCATGGCTGATATTTGAAACATAATTATTCCAATCTGAAATCCCATAGACCCGAGATTCAGCTTAGAGATAACGAATGGAACGAAAAGAAGAAACACTTATATTAAATTAAAAGACAATTTACACAAAAACAGAAAATTGAGAAGGATGGTTTGATTGTCGTGAGGAGTATTGAGGGTTGATACAGAGAAGAGAAGTGGGGTTGTCACTTAGTTACAGTTACAACTTAAATAAAACTAAGCTACTACTACTACTAGGTGATCTTCTTCCTTTAGGACTTTAATCCCTCCAGAATTCGATGATGTTTTTGTGTGTGGGACGTCCTATTTATAGGGAGAAGAGGAGTGGCAGTCTTGTAATTCCTTTGGAGCTGGGTTCTTGCATGAAGGGACGTGGCGGTGGCAATGGAGTGTAGAAGATGTGCAAATTGCTGGATGGGACAGTGTTTGTTGATGATTATCCATTCTTTGCAGTTCTTCCCACGCCTTGCTTTCTTCTTTGGCCAATGAGAACTCTTGATTCTCTGCTCTTCACGTTTCTTGGTGCTTAGTTGGTGCGCCGCCTCTGCTTTTCGAAGACTTTGTATCCACGTTTCCTACAAAATGTACAGAGGCATTAAATGAGTGAAGCAGGTGCATTAAATGCTTCTCAATCCGTTCATCTTTTAATATATTTTAAGGAATACGTCACCATACGTTCCCCCACTGTGTTTTTGTCACAAATGGGTAAAACAAGTGATTTTCATGCTGAAGTTGTGCATCAGATGAGGGAACGTGCGATATTTTGCCATCAAAATGGGCCTACATGGGAACGAATTTACGTCCCATCAAACACCCCAAAACTAAACTGTTAGTTGTCCTCAAACAACTCAGAAATATTGTATTGGGCTGCTCAATTTCAAAGAATAGCTCAATAGAAAGGAACTTGAGCCAGTGAGCAATCATAAACTTTTCAAAAATATAGGTAACAAGTAAGAAGAATTTGTTCCAAGATAAGTGAAGGTTGCTGATCTTCTGTCTCACTATCACTCAGGGTTTGGTGTTTGCTCTGTCCATTCCTGGATGTGATTCTTCAGAACTTGCCTTTCTTCTATTTTCCTATGATGAGTAGATGTCTTCCCTCCCAAGGATCTTGTGATAGGTGGGTGTATGGAAGTGTGGGGGAATTGTGGTCTTAATTGAGGGATCAAGGAACAGTTACTTTTTGTGCCTTTGAACTTTGGACTTTTCTGTTTGAGGGAACACATTTTCTTGTACCTTTTTCCCCTCCCCTCTTTTTTTTGAAAAGAAGGTATGTTAGTGAAATCCATCTGTTCTTCAGCAGTACTCACAGTATCCAGGCAAGTTTAGAAGTTTCATTGTGGTGACACCTCAGGAATGCTCTCATAAGTGAGTGTTTGGTCTTTTTCTTCGTTCCTTACCAGCTTTAGTTCACACAGATCAGCTTCCTTAAAAAATCTGAGGATTAAATTCCCTGCACTTTATTTCAAGTACTCAGAGAAAGAATAAGCATGATTAATCAGTGACTTTGTGTTTCGTGTTGTTGACTATTTCTAAATTGTACAGCCTTAATACTATAACTGAAATGTATGTACCAAGCAGTTTGATCAAAAAGTCTTTTTCATTGCAAAAATTTTATTTACAAGGGAACGGAAAAAAAAGGGAAAGAAAATAAACAATATTGAAAATAAACTAGAATTTAACAATTAGGAGGGTTTCTCCTTTTCACTAGGAATGTCTGGGGTCCTTCTCAGCTTCCTTAGCTTCATCAACTTCCTCTTGCGTAAGTGGTCTCCTCCTGAGCTGATCTCTCAGTCTTAATACTTCAACTGCAGGTAGCCATTTCTCAGCATCCTTCAGTAGATCACTGATTATAGCGACCATGAAGTTGATGGTGGATCTCATCATTGTTCTGCCATGACGAATGTGGATAATCTCCCCTTCAACATCCAGCAATCTCATCTCTAGCTGATAAATATTCTTCTCCAGGTACGTTCCAAAGGACTTGAGGGCTTCCTTGGTTTCTTTCCTTTCTTCAGAGTGCTTGAGGAGAAGTTTATTAAGTAAGAGTTCAGCTTTGTGGTTATGCAGAGAGTTGGAGAGTATCAGGGAGTTAGATGCTCTTCTGATTTCTCCCTTGACAGCTTGGAGTGTTGATGAATAGGAGGCAGCATTGGCTTCTTGGATGGTGGTTCTAATGGTGCTGAGTTGTTGCTCTCTTTCCTCCTTCTGCTGTTCCTGGAATTGGTTGAAGGATGAAGAGAGTTGGTTCAATCCGTCCCTGAGAGCTTTCAGCTCATCATTGGTGCTTGTCATGTCAATCTGGAGAACGGATTGCTTTGCTGGCAGCAGCTTTTCTATCCTCTTCCCCAGCATTTCAAATATCTCAGCAATCCCAATTTGTGATTTCTTCTTTGTGGGGAGGGGAATTGCTGGAATGGGGGATGATTTCTGTTGGGTTTGCTGCTGACTGCTGCCAACATCCAGAGGTGCTTCAGGTGCTTGTTTGGTGGCAGCCTCTGGTGTTTTGGATGATGAGGGCATTGCTTCAGTGTGTTCCTCCATCAGTGGGGGGACTGCCATCCTTTCTTCCTCTGCTAAAGCTCTGGCTAGAGCTTCGTCCCCAGTGGTGTCAGGACGGTTAACAGGATACAAGAGGGGGCCTCCCAGACTGATTTTCCTGGGGGTGGATGGCTTTTTCTTCTTTTTAGGGGATTCCACAAGAATCCCCTTTCCTCTGTCATTTTTCTTCTGTGGCTGAGCCTCTTGCTCAGCCACTGTTGTTTCAGCAGCAGATAGGTGTTGGTGGAAAGTGAGCAGGCGGTGATGGTGGAGACGGAACATCAGAGAATGTGGAGTCTGAACTGCTTGGGGACGTCTCCTTGGCAGCTAGTTTAGATGCTGACTTCCTCCCAGCCTTCAGCCTTTTTGCCAAAGGTGCATTGTCATCACTGCCCTCCTCTTTATCAGAGAGGGTGATGGGTTTCTCAGAGGATGCTCCCTCTGCCTTTTTGGTGCTGCTGAAGGCTCTCTTCAGCCTCTGACTCGAACGTTCCCCCTTTCTTGGGGGAGCTTTGCCAGGGGATTTCTTCTTGCTCTGCTTGCTATCAGTAGCAGCAGGGGCATCCTTCTTCACCTTGGTAGGAGGAGGGACAGTTCTCCTTGTCGGAACGTGGGCAGAAGAGGGGGATATTGAAGGAGTGACCTTCATGGTTTTCTTCTGAGGGGCCACAGGAGCTTCCTCCTCATCATCACTGGTGGTGGTGCGTCTGAGGCTTTTAGGAATGGGCTGGGTGGTGTCAATGTAGGTGTTTGTAAGACCATTCCAGGTCTTAGCATCAATGATAGAAGCTACCCTTGTTATATCATCATTGTGGGCTTCCACACTAGCTTTCAGGCAGAGTTTCGTGATGAGACAGGGGAGGCAAACTGTGGTCTTTCTCATCTCCCTCTTCAAGCTGTTGTAAATGAGGGGCACTGCATCAAAAGGAGTTTTCTTCATGATGCAGTATATTTGGACTTGAAGTTCCCAACTGGCAGAGGCTTCATGAGTAGAGGGAGTGATGTTAGAATTGGAAAATAATGCCCAGAATCTGGCTACGTCCCTCATGCTTCCTTTGCAGAGGGACCCTTTGTAGTAGACGGGGTTCCTGATGGCTACTTTATCCTTCAGGTCCCCCAGAAATTTGGATACTCCCCTACTGTCTATGTATTCCTGAGATGGACAGTTGGGAACGGTGGGGAGGTAAAGTACCTCTTTAATGTCAGTGGGGGAAAATGACACTTGTTTTCCCCTCACTGTGACCTCATCAGTGGAGTCATCTTGAGGCAACCTCCTCGTCTGGTACAAGAATTCTCCTACTGTGAAGACATTCATTTCTCGATCATCAGTGGCAAAACGAAGCCACTGAAGCTTGATCAGAGTTTCCTTCACGAATGGAGGCAGAACCAGTTTGTCTTGCTGCAAGGATATGTTCCTTTCTAGGTACAGATGGATGATGGGTTCGGTGAGCTTAGGTTCTTGGTCACGGCTGGCCACCGGAGTCACCTTTACTGATAGCTTAGTCATCTTTTTAGCAGAAAGGGGGTTAGGGCACAATGCAAGGGGAAGCAAAGAAAGGTTCTGAGTTGAATGGAAGTAGTAAAGCTTGAAGAAAGAAAGGGCTGAGTTTAAATAGACAATGGAGAAGAAAATGAAGAGTTTTCTTGGACGTGGAGGTTGAGGACAGGAGGTTGCAGAGGTAGTGGAATGAGGACGTTACAGCACGAGTGATCAGACGTTAGTGGGCTGTAACTGATGATGATGATGGTCAGGAGATGGAACGGTTTTAGGTTAGAACGTGGGTAAGAAGGAAGAGAAAAGGGTACAGTTGTCTTAATGGTTGAGGGACGATTGCTTTTTCTGAGCATGTTTTCAAGATTTGCAATAAGTGCAAATTTGATATGGCTGCGTATCTTTTTGAGTGACGCAGCTGGGACAGGTGTCCCACTCTTATCTTCTAACCCAGGGAACGTTCCCCTTGTCTTTTCCTAATTAGATAAATGCATAAATAAATAAAAAGAAAAAGTAAATAAACTAACTAACTGTAATGTAATTCCCACGACTGAGAGGGAAGGAAACACATTAACTAAATACTATTTACTATAAATAAAAAACTATAAATATCTATATTATTATTATTATTATTATTATTATTATATATATATATATATATATTTTATTTGGGCTTGTGTGGTCAGGGACCACCCCAAAACTACGTTCCTGGAACGGAACGTACCTTATTTGGACTTTTTGGAGTGGAACATCAGACGTCCCCTCCTTTTTGGGAGCTATGTGGTTAAGAGTAACCACCCCAAAACTTTGCTCTTTGTCAGAGAGCAAATGAAGCTACTGGGTTGCCTCCCAGTCAGCGCTTAGTTTAATGTCTTTAGCTAGATATGGTACTTACCTCTCAAGTGGTTTCAGAAGTGGTTGAGGGAACTTCAGTGTCCCCTGGCAGTGATCCTGGTGTTCTTGTTTGAAGATTGGCAGCAATCTGTCCCAGATGGGACTCAATGTTCCTAACCACTGCATCATTCCTGGTGACATATTCTTTGACATAGCTTTCCAAAGTGTTGATGCGTTGGTCATCTCTGTGGAACGGAACGTAATTGTTCCTCTTTGGTTCAAACGTTCCACTGCTGCTGCCTTGCTGATGCTGCTGCTGTTGAGTATTGTATGGTCTGTGGTTCATGGGTGACCTCCATTGGGGGTTATGGTTCTGATCTTTGGTGATAGTTCCTCCAGGATTTGATTTGGTATTGCGTCCTGCTTGTTGATTGTCTCTGGTGAAGTTCCTGTTGCCAAAATTTTCTGCATAACACACCAATGCAGTGGATGGGCAATATGTTAAGTCATGAAGGTCACCACAGGCTGAGCATGGTTCTGTTCCAGCTGCTGTGAGTTGTAAGACTTCCATCCTTGGTGCTTCTTGGTCAGCTTTCAGGTTCTTTACTTCATTCATGAGTGAGGCTAGCTGGGCTTCCATGGCAGTTTGTTTATCCAGTTCTAGCATGCCTGGCTTCCTTACTGGTTCACTCTATCTATTGGCCATTGGAGACATCTTTCAGTAGTTCCTTCTATGATTTCATACCTTGATTCAAGTGGTCCTGTAAAAAAATATCCTCATGCAGCAAAATCTAAATGAGATTGAGAAGTATGGAGAAGTATAGTCAAGTCCCTTATAAAACGATTGTAACACTCCCCAACTCTCTACCCCATGGTTTGGACATTTCCTGATGATGTCCTTGTATCTCTCCCATGCCTCATATAGATTCTCTCCACAAAACATTCTGAAGTTAGAGATTTCTGCTCTAACATCAGCTTGTTGAGACATGGGGAGAAACCTCTCTATGAATTTGTTAGAGAGCTCTTCCCATGTGTGGATTGATCCAGGGGTGAGAGTTTTTATCCATGTTTTTGCTTTTAAGCCCAATGAGAGAGGGAACAACCTCATTCTCATGCTTTCTTCTGTCACACCCTTAGCTTTGAAATTATCACAAATATCTTGGAATGTGGTGAGGTGTGTGTAAGGATCTTCTGCAGGGAGTCCATTGAAGATCCCTGCTTCCCTAATCATGTGAAACATGATAGGTTTTAGTTCAAAATTGGGTGCTACAGGAGGGAGGATGACTCCCCTGTTTGGTCTGTTCCTGAAAGGAGCAGCCAAAGTTCTGAAATTTTGTTCAGGAGGAATATCTTCATTATTGTTATGATCAGCCATGTTTTCAAGGATTTCTTCCCTAAGATTCCTTCTTTTTCTATGAAGAGTACGTTCTGGTTCAGAATTGTAACACCCCGTGTTAACCCAGTTTGTTAACATGTCATCGTATTAAGCCACGCTTAATTAAAATGCAGAATATTCTTTTTCTATTCAATTATGACGTCATTATTCTTACCAGGTTGAATTACTTAATTCATTTCCAAAACATTGCCTGTATGTAAATGCAAAAGAAAGACATCTATACTGAAATAACCTCATGACATAATTAAGATCATTAACTGAGTCTCTAGTCATGGCACTACTACACGTAAGCCGGACAGCCCTAATAGTTTATACAACCCAAATCTAATCAACAACATAATCCAATGTGGCATGGACAATCCTCATGCTCACCAAATAAGGCAACAAGGCCCAACAGCAGTCTCAACAATAACAGCATAATCATAAAGATAACATAACAGCATCCAGCATATAATCATAACAGCAGACATCTAACTCAGATCTGGCCTCCTGCCGCTAGAGGTCTCAACCCCTGCATTACCTGAACCTGAAATGTGTGCCCCAAACGTGGGGTGAGATCTCTAAAAAGAAATCTTTGTAAGACAAGGGGTCCTCAAGGACTCTTCCGCCCCAAGCTCACTTACAAGTATAATATAAGTTCAAAAGCAGTAAATTCAATGCATGTTCATGTTAAGGCATTTATATCATGACAGTATAATCTCTTGCTCAACGAGCTAAATACTACAACTCATTAATCATGTGATGTATGTAAATGCGGTTCGACTGGCCAGGGAACAGGATAGGGATTATGCACGTCTGCGACCCATCTAAACATAAGAGTCGCAGTCTTATGCCTTACACACCAGAGTCGCTGTCTGATCGTGTAAGTGACAACATCACTTTCATACACTACATGTCTTACACACCAGAGTCGCTGTCTGATTGTGCAAGTAGTCAACAATTAATTTAATACATCTCATGCATATATCAATGCATATTTCATCTTTCATAAAAGCATACCATGCATATAAACCACCCTTCCATGGAGGTCAGTGGAACAAACAACAGACTAATCCGAGGACACGAAAGCTTACCTTTCAAGCTAGCTATACAAACCAAGAATCCAACCAAGCTCAAGGTCCACACACAGCACAATCACAATCTGTTTTGGACTGATAAATATATCAATATACATACTCAACAACCTTTGACATAAAGACAACGCCTTTCTTACGTTTCATGTCTTTAGGCTCTTCACAAAGCCATAAGCCCTTAATCACTTAGATTCTGACTTAGTTTAATTATTACAGAGGTTCAACTTAGCCAATCTAGGGTCCACAAACCCCAAACATCATTATGTATGAACAGTGCAGCTACTGTTCTTTGAAAACCCAGAATATCCGGATATTTGTCGGGGGAATATCCAGACATATCCAGATATCATATCCGGATATGTATATCCGGATATCATATCCGGATATCCATATGCGGATATCAACAGACCCTATCATATCCGGATATCCATATTCGGATATCAACAGACCCCATATCCGGATATCTTATCCGGATATTTCGTGACAGAATGCAGTTCTGCATTTCGCGAGATATCCTTCCCAAAGGTGACTCATTTCATGATTCCAGAAGCTTAAACATGCGATTTAAGGTGTGTTTAACATTACCCAACCCCAAGTTATCAACTTTAGATCATAACATGCATCAAGGTTCCATTTTTAAGCATTAAAACTCATTATCATGGTTGGTACAACTTACCCAAGCTCAAGGAAGTAACCAAAGTGCTCTTGGAGCTCACAAACCAGCCTCAAGGTGCTGACACAGAAGGGTGCACGAAAATGGTGCTCAAGACTTGATTTTTCTTCACAAAGGTTGACATTTGGAGCTTCAACAACCAAGAACAAAGCTCCAACCCAACAACCCACCGACTCAGCCCCCTCACAAACACAACACAGCCACCAACCCTTAGAAACAAGGTCTCCCACAACCCTCCAATGATGATGCACACTCACCCAAGGTGATTTGATGAAGAAACCAAGAAGAAAGGAGGCTTCTTGGCTCACAAAGGTGGAGAGAAAGGTGGCAAGGGTGGCTGACTTCAAAGGCTCAGCAAAATGCTACGTAGAGGTGCCAAACATTAGACCTAGGATCATGTGCCCTCCACTTACATAGCCACTTAACAATTAAACACACAGATATAACATTAATTGTTACGCTTAACATTTTAATCACAAACTCAGGATTCTTAACCTACTCAATTTTACAACAATTATCATATTTTTATTTTATTTTTCGCAGCACCTTTCCCGTACGTGCTTTTCATAGCCAGTATCAGTTTCTGGCACCAGTTTTCATTATTTTAACTTGAAACTCGTTTTACAAGTCCTATATATAATTCTAGGAATTATCACGCACTTATTATAATTTTCCGAAATACTTTTTCGGTATGTATTTATACCGAGTAGCAGAATCGGTATCTGCACTTTTCGTTAGAAAAGCGACTTTCAGCATTCTTAATCACTTACTATATTTATTAGAGCCTCATAATAATTATTAGGGTCAATTATGGAATTATTTCCTAATTCCACGCATTTAATTAATTATTTTCCTTAATTAACGGTGCGGGTTCTTACAAGAATCAAAGGGAAACTCAGGTACTTCATTGGAGTGGTTAGAGTCTGTTTCTGACTCTTCACTCATAAACCATAAACACAAATTATATATACAGCAGATTTAGTGAAAATAAAATAAAATAAAAGTCAAATATACATGGTATGTACTAAAAACAGTAAATAAGAACAAAATTTAATGTTGCTATCCTTGGCAACGGCGCCAAAAACTTGTTGGGTGGTTTGCTGATGGTGGAAAAAGATAAGTTCTAATGAGGGACGTTCCTCTGTTCTAAACAGAACACAGATTCGCTCCCTTACTTCCAACCCAAGTGCGCAAGTGCACGCATCAAGTAATAAAGGATGTATTAAGGCCCAGATTATCATTCTCACGAGGATAGAACTCTATATATTGTCTTATACTGTTTTATAAAGAATGAAAATGTAAAGAAAAGTTAGTGAATGAACTGTCTGGTCAAACGTTCCTTACTGTCTTGACAATGTTCCGCAGGAACAGTAAGTTCAATCTGATGACAAACAATTGCTCGTTGCGTTATGTATGTGATCTTTCCTGATTAGAAGAAGGTGAGATAATATTCATTGGAGTTTGATAGATAACAGCTTAAAATAAAGTATAAATATTTAAACAGAAATAACTATAATTAAGAGACAACAAGTGAATGGTTTTAAAACAGTTTAACAGAAGGAATGGATTCACTGCTCCATTCTTAAATAGCTATTTTCTCTACTCAAGACCTAGCACTTTTTGGCTTTGTCCCAGTTTCTTATCTGCCAACTCTGATTCCTCAGCTTATGGACTAGATGGCTCAGAAGTTTCCATATTCCTATGGCTCCCTTGACTCCAATAGGTACTTAGTACAGAACCTTAAAATGAACGAGTTGGCCCCTTATTCCTAAGGTTACCAGTAGTGTTTTTGCCATGACACTACCTTCCCCCAATGGCTAAGCTGTCTGAAATCCCTTCCTTATGGAAGTTCATTTCTCAGTATGTGTTCAATTTCCATTGATACACAATGAATATAGCTTACTTAGCCAAAGAAATACAAAAAGCTTCAGTCAAGAGTTTTGAAAATAGTTCTTTAAGAGTTTTACAGTTTATCCGTTCCACAGATAGTTCAGCCCATGGCTGATATTTGAAACATAATTATTCCAATCTGAAATCCCATAGACCCGAGATTCAGCTTAGAGATAACGAATGGAACGAAAAGAAGAAACACTTATATTAAATTAAAAGACAATTTACACAAAAACAGAAAATTGAGAAGGATGGTTTGATTGTCGTGAGGAGTATTGAGGGTTGATACAGAGAAGAGAAGTGGGGTTGTCACTTAGTTACAGTTACAACTTAAATAAAACTAAGCTACTACTACTACTAGGTGATCTCCTTCCTTTATTATTTCAATCCCTCCAGAATTCGATGATGTTTTTGTGTGTAGGACGTCCTATTTATAGGGAGAAGAGGAGTGGCAGTCTTGTAATTCTTTTGGAGCTGGGTTCTTGCGTGAAAGGACGTGGCGGTGGCAATAGAGTGTAGAAGATGTGCAAATTGCTGGATGAGACAGTGTTTGTTGATGATTAGCCGTTCTTTGCAGTTCTTCCCATGCCTTGCTTTCTTCTTTGGCCAATGAGAACTCTTGATTCTCTGCTCTTCACGTTTCCTGGTGCTTAGTTGGTGCACCGCCTCTGCTTTTTGAAGACTTTGTATCCATGTTTCATGCAAAATGTACAGAGGCATTAAATGAGTGGAGCAGGTGCATTAAATGCTTCTCAATCCGTTCCCTTTTTAATATATTTTAAGGAATACGTCACCATACGTTCCTCACTGTGTTTTTGTCACAAATGTGTAAAACAAGTTATTTTCATGCTGAAGTTGTGCATCAGATGAGGGAACGTGCGGTATTTTGCCATCAAAATGGGCCTAGATGGGAACGAATTTACGTCCCATCATAGATCTAGAACTCCGTTTTTTCAACTATCCATATATTAAAGGGGAGTTCTAGTATCATCTTATCAAAATTCATACTACGCTAATCCTTCTTCTTAATTTGAGTTTGTCATCATCAAAAAGGGCGAGATTGTGAAACCAATGCACTTAAAATGAAGAGTTCATTTATACAAGAGTTTTGATGATAACAAACAAGCTTAGAAGCGAAATCAAAGATAATACAACTCGCAACAATCAAAAGTCCAAGGAAGCAAATCATTCAACACACAAGATCAAGATTGCAACATGTCCTTGAGAGCTTAGATCATAATGTAAAGTAATTGATTAATGATGCATAAATGAGCTCAAAGGATATTTAACTCTATGCATGCATTATCCATGTCGTCAATCACTTGAAAGCTTTAATATTTATGAAAAGGACCCTTGACATATTTCGTAACCTCAAAATGTTTTCAACAAGTCAAGGAAATACATTAAACGTGATTAGAGACAGATAGAAGTGCTTTACAACTCAAAAAATTGCACTATTGATGTTCCGTCAAGAAAGTATTCGAATACTTTCTTGACTGTATTCGAATACTTGTGCTGAGAAAAAAGTATTCGAATACTTTAAGAATAGTATTCGAATACTTCACGAAAAGTATTTGAATACTTACTGGACAGTAAGCAGTCTAACGGTTATAAACGACTAGTTTCGTGCCAACACCTATATAAACTCATTTATTATGAATCAGAAAGCAAGGATTTACTGTTCCATTGGTTTGGCATTCATTTTTGATCATTCTCATTGAATCAAACTCATTCATTGATTGTTCTTACTCATATTGATCATAAAACTCCTTTGAGCTTCATTCTTGTGTCATTGATCAATACCCATAAGCTTCAACTTGTATAATCTGTACTTCAAGAGTACAAATCCATTTCTAAACACTCTTATTATGTTTATTTGAGTTGAGGGTAGTGATACCCTAGTGAAAAATGTTGCTCATAGCCTAAGAAAGTGAGTGGAAGTGTAAGGGTTTCAAGAACCAAAATTCTTGAAGGTTGTAGCGGTTTGTCAAGCACCCTAGAAGCTTGATAATTAGTGGAAAATTGAACGAACGGCTTCAATCTGGACTTAGGTCACGGTGGTGGTGACCGAACCAGGATATATTGTGTTTGCGATCTCTCCAACTCTTTATCTATTTACATTAGCATTATTTGATTACTTGAGCTTATTTAAATTTACACTTTGTATACTACGTACTTGCTTGTGTTAATTTGTATTCTTTAAGCGTTGCTTGGGTATAAATCATATTAACTCAAGAAAATGTCTTTCAAAAAAGAAAATGAGGCATTTTGCGAAAATATTTTTAAAACTTAATTCACCCCTCTTGAGTTTGAGGCCACTTGTCCAACATTTACCCCATTTTTAAAATAAATATAATTATTATATTTTACAAATTAATTAAATTTAAAATTTCTAACAAAATTATTTATGTACTTTTCACAATACTAAAAAAGTTCATATTTTTGACGAAATTCCTACGTTGCAAACGATGAAAACTTCGTCACAAAATTATCTTTTTGTCAGAATACTTTTCGTCAAAAAGCAACAAAATTTTTTCTCCTGAAAAATTTTCACAAAAATATATTTTCTATCAAATTTTTTGATGAAATATAGTTTTCGTCAAAAGTTTTGACGAAAATGATTTCCTCCGTCAAATGTTTTAAACGAAAAAAGAATTCCGTCCAAAATTTTTACGGAATGTTTTCCGTTCAAAATTTCGATAGAAATTTTTTTTGTCAAAAAGTTTAACGAAAATGTTTCTGTCGAAAACTTTTGACAAAATTTAAATTCTATAAACAATTTTGATGAAATTTTTTTCTGTCAAAAATTTTCGAGGGAAATATGTTGCATTGAAAATTTTGATGGAAATATTTTTCGGCAAAATTTTTGATGAATATGTTTTTTTGAAATATTTTGACGAAATTTAGATTCCATAAAGAATTTTGAAAAGAAAAATTTCCATCAAATTTTTTTTTATAGAAATGTTTAGTCAAAAATTTTGATGGAAATGTTTTCCGTAAAAAATTTTGACGTAATTGTTTTACGTAAAAACTTTTCGATGGAAATGTTTTTCGTAAGAAAAATTGGACGAAAATATTTTCGTCGAAAGATTTGACGAAATTTAGATTCTCTCAATAATTTTGACTGAATTTTTTTCCATAAAAAATTTATGAAACTGATTATGGCAAATTCTGGTTCCGTCCATAAACAATGGAAGAGCTTTCTAAAAAATTCATAAAAAAATTCTTCACTATTTTTTTAAACTCACAAACAATGGAAGAGCTTTCTAAAACCCTCCATTTCTTTTCCTTCCCCTTATAAAACCACCTCCCAAACAAAAAAATAGTAAGGGAGGAAAATATAGGGATAATGTGATATTTTTCCATTTTACCCCATTTTTAAAATAAATATAATTATTAAATTTTTCAAATTCAATAAAATATAAATTTCTTACAAAAATTATTTATGTACTTTTCGCAATACTAAAAAGATCATATTTTCGACGAAATTTCTACGTTGCAAACGAATAAAAATTTCATCACAAAATTATTTTTTCGTCAGAATATTTTTCGTCGAAAAGCGACAAATTTTTTTCTCCGATAAAAATTTTCACAAAAATAAATATTGTATCAAATTTTTCGACGAAATTTAGTTTTCGTCAAAAGTTTTGACGAAATTGATTTCATCCATCAAATGTTTTAAACGAAAATGATTTCCTCCATTGATGGAAATTTGTTCTGTCAAAAATTTCGACGGAAATTTTTTTGTCAAAAATTTTGAGGGAAATGTTTCATTCGAAACTTTCGACGGAATTTAAATTCTGTAAAGAATTTTGACAAAATATTTTTTTCTTTCAAAATATTTTCTGTCAAAATTTTTTGACAAAAATGTGTTCTGTTTAAAATTTTGATGTAAATGTGTTTTATCAAAAAACTTGACAGAAATATTTTTCGTCAAAAGTTTTTGATGGAAATGAGTTTCGTTAAAAATTTCGACAGAAATTGTTTTTTTTCAAAAAGTTTAACGAAAATATTTATGTCGAATACTTTCGACAAAATTTAAATTCTGTAAAGAATGTTGATGAAATTTTTTCCGTCAAAAAATTTCGGTGAAAATGTGTTTCACTGAAAATTTTGATGGAAATATTTTTGGTCAAAAATTTCGATGAACATGTTTTTATGTTAAATATTTTGAGAGAAATGTTTTGACGAAATTTAAATTCCGTAAACAATTACGTCAAAATTTTTTACAGAAAAGTTTTTAGTCACAGTTTTGAAGGAAATATTTTTGCGAAAAATTTTGTTGAAAATGTTTTCCGTAAAATTTTTGACGTAATTGTTTTACGTCAAAACTTTTCGATGGAAATGTGTTTCGTCAAAATTTTGGATAAAAATATTTTCGTTGAAAGTTTTGATGGAATTTAGATTCGATCAATAATTTTGACTGAATTTTTTTTTCGTAAAAAATTTATGTCATTGATTATGGCAAACTCTGGTTCCGTCTCTAATTTCGTCTTTTGTTTTGACGGAAATTTTTTGACGTATATGATTTTCATCAAAAATTTCATCATTATTTTTTACGAAATATTTCTCGTCGATAAATTCTGTCGGTATTTGAGACTTTTCTAATAATGTCACATTTAAAAATGATTCACATTTATGTAGTTTTCACATTTTAATACTAAGGGTAGATAAGTAATTTTTAATATCTTCCCCTTCAAACCCCCCAATTTTGGGGAACTTTATTTTTAAAAAGAAGGAGGGTTTTGGAGGGTTTAATAAAAATCCTCAATTTCTTCCTCTCATTTTTTTAAACTCACAAATAAGTGAAGAGCTTTCTAAATTCTTCCCTTTCCTTTCCTTCCCCTCCTACAACCAACTCTCAAACAAATGGACCCCACAATCAAATGACTTGAATATTCTTACTTAAACTCCCATTAATCCATGAATTAATTACTTCTTCAAAAATTCAATATTCACTACAGTCCATTAGATTTACTTTAACAGATAAATATGAAATTTCCAATAATCGCGTAAAATTATGATTTTACCCCTAGTGGTGCACCATTGGCACATTTTCCTTAAAAACCATAAAATCCATCAAAATAATACCACTTGTCATATTTCTTGACCCTAAGTACTTTTTCCAACTTATATTCAAAACTATAACACAAATTTCACTCTGCAAATTTTTCGGTACAACTATACCGCAATATTTTCATCTTGTAAAAGCACCATTCATTAAAATTTTAAAACCTTGCCTAACCACTCAATTTTTCATTTTAAATCCATTTCTAGGGTTACTTTTCTCATTTTTGGCCTTATTCTATCAGTTTACTGTTTAGGGTTACATATTTGTTAAATTACCATTTTACCTTTCTTACGTATTTTGACCCAAAATTTAAGATTTTCACTAATCTTACCCCTTAATCCTCATTTTAATTATAAATATATATTTCAATTATACGAGGTGTTATATCATACACATTGGCACCCTAACTTCGCAGGTTACTAAGTTGGGGGGCTTTTAATGTTCTTGCCGGCCCTTTTATTCCCATTAAATTGGGCCTAATATTTAACAGCCCACATTTAAAACTTCTAGAGGGCACCCTATGATGAACCATTGATAAACCTTTGGTTTACCATATTTTTTAGGCTAAATTATACAAGAGTTATGTAGTAAAATGCATGGAATTCAAGGTTTTAATACATTTAAGTCATAAGTTAGGAAATTAAGCTGACGTTATGATAATATTTGCATTTTGAAGGTAAAACCACAAGAATTGGTGCTAAAAGTGCTAAAGAAATCATGACGAAGAAGTAGCGGCTCAATATGGATCAAGGAAACCAAAATATTACAATTCAAGGTCCAGAAAAGCACGCTCAAATGCACCAGAGGACACTCGAGCATTTGGAAGCAGGAAAAACAGCCAAACTGGGCACATCAGGGCGCTCAAGCGCACAACAGCACGCTCAAGTGCCCAAGAATACACAATTGCAGACTCGTGGAGCACGCTCGAGCGCCCAGTAGCACGCTCGAGCGCGCTCAGGCAAACAGCAATAGCAAAATTGCAGTAACTTGGCACGCTCAAGCGGCCAACAGCACGCTTGAGCGCCCAAGCACGTCCCAGACAGCAAAGATTCACTAAGATTTGTTGAGATTTAATAAGGATTTGTCCTATTATGAGATAGAACTAAAGCGAAAACATATCAAAGCTGATTCCTGAGAAGATTGAAGGAAGATTATAAGAAGACTCAAAAGCTCAAATCTCTCAACCAATCCACAAGATATTAATTGCAAAAAGGAAACAATTGGAGAATCAATTACAAATCTGATTTAGATTCATGGGAAGATACGATGAAGGCTGTGGCTTTGAAGATTATAAATAAGGAGCTTGGGGTCAGAACCAAAACACTCATTCAGAAATTCATTCATCCCCATTCATACTCCAAGGAGGAATCCTGTTGCTGAGCGCTGGAACACTGAGGAACCAAGTCAACATCACACCAATGGAGGCTTGAGGTTCTCTTTTCTTTATTATTTCTTTTCAATTCAGTATGCTAGAGTAGTCTTTTATGTAGTTAAGGGTAGATGGAACACAATTGAATCGTTATGTTTATGAATTAAATTTTCTCCGAATCCTGTTCTTTTTATAATTGAATAAATTATTTGTCTTTAATTCTTTCTATGAGTTTGTTCCTTATAGAATGATTTTGGGGAATTGTATGACAATAGGGATGTTGGTGCATGAACCCTGACTCGATAGTTTATCATAATCCTTGTGATCTAGGAATAGTCGTAGGGTAATTAAGCAATCTTTTAATTCTTGATCTTAATGCATGTTTTCTTGGGGAATAATTGGGGAACTAGAGTTCTTTCAAGATTACATAGATTTATGGTAACAAGGAATTGAGCTGTAATTAACTCAAATAGAATTGATTGGCAATATATTAAGAAACAGATTCTTGGCTATTTAATTCATAACATATTGAGGATATTGGGGGAAGTCGAAACCTTAACTACGCTTGTTTTAACATATTGCATGATTTTAATTGTTTTTAATTTTAAGTTCTTTGAATCACAACTCTCTTCATCTAAATTCTTGATTGTCCAACTAAGACGCGATTCGCGAAATAGTGCTTGAAAATTCTGATCCTCGTGGGAACGATCTCGTACTCCGGTACACTTTATTACTTTACGACCGGTGCACTTGTCGAGTCGCAACAAGTTTTTGGCGCCGTTGCCGGGGATCGAATTCTTCAACATTAGAAGTAACTAATTAACTTTTAGATTGGACGTTTTAATTTTCTGCACTTTGTACATTTTTCAAAAATATTTTTCTGCATCAATTTTCTGCATATTTATTTTTCTGCATTCTTTGTGTTTTTTTTTCATCTTTTCTTAAGTTTATGCGAGGTACTCTTAACTCACGAATCTTGTAGTTTGATCCTGAAATAGAAAAGACAGAAAGGAAACTTAGGAATGACGCAAAAGCAAGGAAAGCAAAGGAAACAAAGGCATCAACCTCGACGGAACCAAAGGAGGAACCAATGACAGAAAACAATCAAATCGCTCCAAGGACATTGGGGGATTACATGACCCCAGCTCGAGTTCCACATACGGCAAGCATTGTTAGACCAAACATTGAGGCTAACAATTTTGAACTGAAGCCGGCACTGCTACAACTGATTCAAAAAGAACAGTTTGCTGGAGGAAGCACAGAGAACCCCTATAGTCATCTTGATAACTTCTTACTTTACTGTGATACATTAAAAGTGAATGGAGTTCCTCGTGATGCTATCTTACTCAGGCTATTTCCATGCTCACTGAAGGATGAAGCAAGAGATTGGTTGCAGTCTCTACCTGAAGGAAGCATAACCAATTGGGATGACTTAGCAAGAAAATTCTTGGCCAGATTTTTCTCAGCTTCAAAGATGGCAAGGCTCAAGGCGGAGATCACTGCTTTTGAACAAAAAGAAAGCGAATCTTTGTACGAGGCTTGGGAATGATTCAAAGGATCACTCAGGAAATGTCCTCAACATGGAATTGAAGCATGGGAGAAAGCAAGAATCTTTTTCCAAGGGATGACGTCCATCACAAGAACACTTGTAACGCTGCTGCAGGAGGCTCCTTGAAAACAAAACTCCAGAGGAAGCGCTAGAATTGTTGGAATCTCTAGCTTCTCAAGAATTTGACAATGCCCCTGCCCCAGTTGCACCAAGAAGATCAGGGATAATGAAGCTTGATGGCTATGATGCACTCTTAGCCCAGAATGAACAAATGTTACAAATGCACAAGAAACAACAAGAACAATTAGATGCTCTTAATAAAAAATTTAATCTTTCTCAAGTTTCTTCTGTTAATAATTCTAATATTAAATGTGGTTTTGTGAAGAGGCTCATGCGACTGAGGATTGCGAATACATAAGAGCAGCGGAAAAGCCACAAGCAGAGGTCAATGGACTCTGGTATGATCAAAAGAACCAGAACAATCCAGGAAGGAATCAATATGGTAATCAAGGGTGGAAAAATTCTAATCAACACCCTGGGTTGAGTTACAAATCAAACTACCAGCTGAATCCTCTTGTACCATTGCAACAACAACCTCAAGGCACCACTTCAGAATGGGAGAAGGCTTTTGCACAGCTGCCCAAGACAACATCCGACTACATTCAAAATGCAGATTCCTTCAGAGATGAAACAAGAGCTTCATTCCGGAATCAAGAAGCTTCGATCCAGAACTTGGAGACACAAATTGGTCAGCTATCAAGGCAGTTCACTGAAAGAACTCAGGGCACCTTTCCAAGCAACACGACACAAACCCAAAGGCACAATGTAATTCAATTGTCACAAGAAGTGGGATGGTGATTCAGCCTGTGGAAAAGCCACCATTTGAAAAGAAGAAAGCAGCCGAACCTGAAGTTGAGAAAGAAAAAGAAGAAGATGCAGTAGAAGCTGAAAAGAGCATCCAAAGAAGAAGTTGTTCAAATGGGAGAAAAAGAAAGCTATGGATAGGCAACCAAAAGCGGCAGACCTGTCTCCCTATGCAAAAGTTCCATACCCTTAGTGGCTGAAACAAGAGGTCCAGAAACAACAATACACCAAATTTCTGAACATCTTCAAGAAACTGCAAGTCAACATTCCTTTGCAGAAGCCCTGGAAAGCATGCCGAACTACAAAGTTCATGAAGGACCTTCTATCAAAGAAACGCAAGTTGAAGGAATGTGAAACAATGGCCTTGACAGAGGAGTACAGTGCAATCATCCAAAAGAAACTTCCTCCCAAGCTGAAAGATCCAGGCAGCTTCAGTATTCCTATAGCCATAGGAAATATTGAAGTATGGAAAGCACTATGCGATTTAGGAGCAAGTATAAACATGATGCCACTGTCCATATGCAGATCTTTAGGAATAAAGGAGCTCAAGCCAACTACAGTTTCTCTCCAGTTAGCTGACAGATCGATCAGACGACCAGATGGGGTAATTGAGGATGTTTTAGTTAAAATTGACAAATTCATTTTCCGTGCAGATTTTGTAGTTCTCAATATGGAAGAAGACACCGAGATTCCCCTATTACTTGGAAGGCCATTCTTAGCCACCGCAAGGGCAATGATCGATGTGGAGCAAGGAAAACTGATGCTAAGGGTGAACGAAGAAACAATCACCATTGACGTCTTCGAATCAATGAAACATCCAACAGACAGAGGAGATTGTTTCATGATAGACATAATACAAGAAGCAATTGATGATGCCATGAAAGAGGAGAGCTCCCCACTCAAGTTAGAACAAATCAACGAAGAAGTTGAAATAGATGATAAAGAACCAGGGGTGGAAGAACTTGAAAGAAAGAAAGATGACATCCGTCTTGGAGCACCAAAGGTGGAGCTTAAGGAGTCACCTCCAAATTTGAAGTATGCCTTCCTTGGTGACAACAACTCATATCCGGTCATCATCAATGTTGAGCTATAAACCGCAGAAGAAGAAAAGCTTCTCAAAGTGCTTAAGAAACACAAAGCTGCCATAGGATGGTCCTTCTCCGACCTAAAAGGTATAAATCCTTCCGTTTATACTCATAAAATTCTAATGGAAGATGATATTAAACATGTGAGGCAGCCACAAAGGAGACTCAATCCAACCATGAAAGAGGTGGTTAGGAAAGAAGTAGTTAAACTATTGGATGCAGGTATGATCTACCCGATATATGATAGTGTATGGGTAAGTCCTGTACAAACGGTACCCAAGAAAGGAGGAGTCACCGTGGTAAGAAATGAGAACAACGAGTTGATTCCAACAAGGACAGTCATTGGGTGAAGGATATGCGTCGACTATAGAAGACTAAATACAGCCACTCGGAAGGACCATTTCCCCATCCCTTTCTTGGACCAGATGTTGGAGAGACTAGCTGGCCGTGCCTTCTACTACTTCCTGGATGGGTACTCAGGCTACAACCAAATAGCAGTAGCTCCAGAAGATCAATAAAAGACAGCATTCACATGTCCTTACGGTGTCTTCGCTTACCGGAGGATGCCATTCGGTTTGTGCAACGCTCCTGCAACTTTCCAAAGGTATATGCTTTTTATCTTTTCTGATATGATTGAGAAATCTATTGAGATCTTTATGGACGATTTTTCTGTTTTTGGTCCCTCTTTTGACATTTGTTTAGAAAATTTATCTTGTGTTTTACAAAGATGTCAAGTGAGCAATCTTGTTTTAAACTAGGAAAAATGCCACTTTATGGTAAAAGATGGCATAGTTCTAGGACATAAAGTGTCCCAGGATGGTATAGAAGTG